>NC_134573.1:118551852-118804352 GCF_050947875.1 Dermacentor variabilis
ATTCGCATCACTCTGTACTGGAGATGTTCAAATGTACAATCCACAGCGCTCCTGGTACTGTGCAAAGGTAAATTGGCACCGTGCTGGAAATGCTCTCAGCCCTGTACGCTATGTCCAGTGCCAATTCACTTAAAATCTTGTGGAGGGGATCGTGTCCCCAAAAGTGATTACCCAAGAATACTGCCCCAGATCGCCAGCCCAAGGCAACTGAGCTGGCATTTTCCGACCGAAATTGCAAGATGCAGCTTCCGAGCAAGAGGTTCATGGATGCATGCTGCGAGTGTTGCATGTTCAAGCACTGTATGCTGTGCAAGTGCAGATGCGCGAACAGCTGCATGTCTGTTGAGAACACCGACTGCATACATCTTTCTTTGCTGGGTGACTAAGTTGCGGTTTTGGTTGCTGTGAGGATGTTGCTGCTTGTACTACCAGTCCAAGTGCTTCTTTGGAAAAGGGACATTTGGCCTCTCACACACTTTCTCCAATTCAGCTGAAGCTGACTGGGGCCTCTGCTAAGCTTTCCTTCCTTCATAGTCCAGAAGCAGGGAATTAATTTTCTAGTAGCATCCAAAGTCGTAGGTCGGGTTTTTCAAGTTTGTGTTACAAAAGATAGGTGCATAGAATGAAATGTCTTGGTGCAGGTCTCATTCATTCAACCATATGTTTTCTCCTTTTTTCTTGACACCCACCCTTATACTCCTGCTACACTGATGCAGAAAGTGGCATAAAGGTGGGCAAGGGAGTAGTAGGCTGAAACTCCAAAGGTTTCTGCTGCCTCCCTCCTCCTTATCGCTTCCGTTCACAAGCAGAGTGTATCAGCAAATTTATGTAGCGTCAATCAGTACTGTCACTTGCCAAGGCATTGTAGAAGGGGTGGACATACCAGTGAGTAACAAATGTAAACAAAGTGCAATATTGAACATACAAATGTAACAGCAAATAAAAAGCAGCAGTGAATGCGTTGGAAAGAATTACATGTTAAGAAAGACCTACTACTTTTCATCGTATATTTATCATAACATATAATGCAAATGTGTGAAGTAACATTTGTGGAGGTTTTTTGTAGTTGAGAACAGATGGAACATTGAGTCTGTAAATTGATTAATCAGATTGGCTTGGCCTGGCTATTGAATGAGCACACTTGTTTCAAAGTGTGCACTTCATAACAAACCTCACTGTCTGAGTACTCATCAGAGGATCTAGAACGAGATAAGGACCATGACTCGGGTATCTGAAAAAACTGACTCTTCAAATTTAGTACTGTTGTTAATGTTTTTTCCTTTGCTTCCATATATGGGCTCGAACCTCCTACACTACTTTATACTCTGAAAGATTTACATTGAAGAAAGCAGTCCATCAACACCAAGAACTGAAGAAACATGGATAAGAAGTACACACATTGTGGTATTCTAATGTCATAAGAATGTATTTTGGGGCCATCCAAATTTTTTAAAAATTCATCTGTTGGGACAGCGCTCTTGAATTTGATCTCACTATACCAACTTCCTGCACTCCAAATGAAAATGGTGAATCATTCAATGTGCTAAATGCTAAACCAGGATGTGGCAGAGTTGTATAATAAAGCATGTAATTTGAAATTAAACGTTTGCTTCTGTGAGCAAGTATTTGGATGCTTCTTCGGATCTCACTTTTGAGCTTATTTTTCAAGTTATTTATTACTCATTTCACCGAATAGATCTACGGTAGTGCACATTTCCTTGAAAGGTTGTGCTATCTTCCTTCTACATTCAGCCATACTTGGGCCCTCTCTGAAGTCTTGGTTGCCATTGAGCATGATCTTCATTGAACGTGCCGAGACACACCCGTGCAGAGTGGTAGTTTCAGGAGCATCGGAATGTCGAACAACCTCAACCATTAGGTGCTCTCGATGCGGTGCTAAGCAGTAGTGACTCCAGGTGTTTACAAATTCCGCAAGTTTAGTGGCAGGAGCCCCGTTCCCCTCCTGGTCGTGTCAGTGGGATATTTACAAATTTTAGAGTTTATAGGTTGGCAGGTATGGTTTAGCCAAATCTTGCTTCTTGATTTAAAAAGGTCCGAATTCTTTGCCATCATGTAATCTATTCAAATATTACAGCCATAGAAGCCTCACTCACTCCACGAGCTTTGTGGTGCAGTTGTTATTGATCTTTGACACTTTCTGTGTAATAATTTCCTCATATTGTCACATTGTAGGGAAGGTGAAGAAACTGCCGCTTCTTATACATGAATCGCAGTACATTTTAGAATAATTGCTCAAGCTCGCTTCCGCTAAAGGATGTACAACAGCATTTGCGTTGTGCGTAATCTGCTTATACAACTCTTTTGCTTCAGAATCTGTGCTGGATTCAAGACTTTTGAGATCATAGGCACACCTTGCATGGAGCGGCAGATCAATATCGTTAGCGATCTGGTAAAAAAATGGTCACCTTCAAAGAGCAAAATAATGTATGTGTGGCCATACTATACAACTGCAACTTGTGGATGTAAGGTTGTGTTGCCTGTCTGTGTCTGCTGATCTGGGTGTGCGGTTGCTTGTGGGCTACACGTAATGGTAAATCATCGTAAATATTTAAAAGCATGTATGTATTCCACAAAAGATGCATGGTCAGGGCAAACTTTAAAAAGAGCGTCTTGTTCCCCCGGGTGCAGTGCCTGCGATACTTTACGAATCTTAAAAGGGGGAAAGTTCGCTTGTATACATTGATCAGAAGCGAGCTTGAGCAATTTAGAAGATCGTTAAGTGGGCAATAGATGTCACGTTGCAGGCTTTAGTTTAGAACTGTAACATTCGACGACGGTAAAGTGGGGGGAAAAATGTATTTTTCATTTTTTGGTACATTGCCACATTTCTCATGTCACATGAAGTGAGTTTGGAAATTTCTGGTGGTATCTCCACCTGGATATTTGCATGTACAATGCTTTCTTTCGTACTGAGCATTCACTCAATAGCAGACGTGTATTAATATTTGCAGGAGTGTTATGTGTAAATCTAGCTTAATTTCTTTAGCATCCCATCATCTATATTTAGGAATGTACTATCAAGTTAAAGCACACAGGATTATTACAAGGAAAGGTAAAAAAGTATTCTGGGCTAAGGTAATAGAATAATTTTATTCTCATTTACTACAGCCTGGTGATTTATACGCTCCCTCCCTTTCTTTCTCGCTTCTGATCATTTGTTTGAGCACTGTTGCTGCATTGTAGATGGGGTTACGTTGCAGGGTATGTGGGCGTAGGGTCGGGGTGTTCGATGCTAGATTAATTTGCACTTCTGTCAGATTTCCAAGTAGCCTCAGCTCATTATATAGTTACGAGCATTTACATTTATGTACAGGAAAGCAATTTAAGCAATTGCTTGGTGATAAGTGTTGGTTGTGAATATCTGTTAGGAGATGGGCATAAATTTGCGTATTGATTTGCACTTAACAATATCTGCTGTAGAGCACAAATTTGCATAGTTAATGAACTGAATAGTACTCCTGAATGCATTGGATTGCCTCAATGTATGTATGTTCATTGGTGGAAGTTTTAATGGCCTTGTTTCCAGCATTCTTAATTAAACATACGGGGACAAATGTATATTCACTCTGTAGGGTGATTGCTGTTTCTGACTAAACGTAAACAAACCTTAGATAACTGTTAGAACGTCACCAAGCATATAAGTCGGTTTCCAACATTCAGGCTCCTATCTAGCCTGTGCAACCACTAAAGGAAGTTGCGCTTTAGTCAAGTTGAATGAACTCTCTCTCTCATTATATATGTGTGTGTGTGTGTGTGTGCGTGCGTGCGTGCGTGCGTGCGTGTGTGTGTGTGTGTGTGTGTGTGTGTGTGTGTGTGTGTGTGTGTGTGTGTGTGTGTGTGTGTGTGTGTGTGTGTGTGTGTGCATGCACGTGCTTGCACTTACATTTTGCACTTAGTCTCTCCAAGTGCCTGGTTCAGTCCAGCTGTGTTCCCTGATAAATGAGAGCACAGGTGTGTGCACACACATTCATTTGTGTATAGTTGTGTTTTGTTACTGGAGGCAATGTGCATTGGGCTGCGCTATTTTACCTCATTCAAAAAGGATAATTTTGAAATGCACCATATGTCAAGTGGTACTTCTCCCTGAGAATGAGCAAATACTGAACTTGCAGTAGACATAACCTCTTGAAACTTTTGTGTAAAGGGATCTGTTTGCAACTTTGGATGCTTCTCTACAGTTCCAATGATGATAAAAACTTTCAGTCATTGAATTAAAAAAAAAAGTTTCTTATGTGGGGGGGGGGAGGAGTGCATAATCATCAGAAGCATCTTACAATGGCTTCCAGTATGATTTATTAGATGTCTGAGCACTTGTACTGTGATTGGAGATTGTGTGCGTGTGAGCATCTATAATTATAGAACACGTACCATGTCATGTGGCAGTGGCCCCTCTCCACTCTCATTATGCTTTACCACATAAAACAGCTCTGTAGCAGCAAAGCTGACTTAAGAAAACCGGCCATTATGCAATGCATATGATGCCTTTGCCTCACGTGCACTCCTGAATGCATGTCTCGATCTTAAGCAGACTGAGTTATGCCTGCACGCAAATGGCTTATATTTAAATCTCACTTCAGCTAACTCCCAGCAAGCACATCATGGCAATCACGATGTGGCCGTGATGCATGGGGCAGTTTTCTCGTGGTGGAGTTGGGGCAGTTTTTGGGGAGATTTATATCCATGTCCGTACAAATGGGAGAGTTGGCAGGTATGCTATAGATTTGAAAAGGTCTCTGGCACCCTTTGTCCCGCCATAGCCTTATTGAAATAGTTGAGCATGCGCCACTGCTGTGGGAGGCAGACGATTGCTGCTGCCGAGTGCCTACTGGTACAGTAGACACAAGCATGCTTCTGGCCTAATGTTTGGTAACTACGAGAGTTCCAAACGCTTGAAAGGACTCCGACCTGATTTAAAGCCGGCAGCATGGGACTGCCAAACTCCTTCTTTACATTAGTGGGGTGTTTCATTCGTCTTGGTTCTTGCACAGCAAGCATCTTGGTTCTTGCAAAGCTCTCCTAAGCAATGCACCCCATGGAAACCCAGGGGCTCCGCAAAATGGTTAGGTAAATATAGGTAAATGGCTCGAGTCCACAAGCCCTGAGCCATTTTTACCTATCATGCAAGGCTAGTGGTGGATTTTGAACAAAAACATTAGAATTGTTTTCAGTTCTTTTTTTCAGTTTTCGGCCTATTGTTCCACCATAATGGTTGTGCGTACTGTTAGGCTTACAAAACAGCCTTTGCATCTTGTAATATGTGGATATGGAAGTTGACTGTAACCTGGTGCTGTATTCTTGTTGGTACATTGTCAGTGATATTATCACTTGTGTGTGACTCGGCACTGGATAGACATATCTGATGTGGTCGAAGTGTCTGCTACCAAGTCACGTGAAATCGCATCTCTAAAATATTGCGTCCCATCCTTGAAAGCGATCTCGTGAGAATACTGCCTCAAGGTTAACTTTTGAGATGATCAGTCAGTCATCATTGTAAAGAACAGGACGTGATGTTATTTTATTAACTGATTGCCATCGTGTCGATGTGAAGACTGTTGTGGAATGCAGTGCATTTTCACATATCGTCATCAGTAATGTTTGTGTTTCAATAATTGGCAGTTCACATTTAACAGGTTTGCTTCCTTTAATTTTACAGTTTGTCCTCATTGGCAGTCATTTTAATTAGCTTGTATGTACGGAATATTTAGTTTAACAGATTATTTAATGCTACAAGTAGTGAAATGATTTTTTAATATTTTAAAAAGTTTTTTGTTGTGATAGCTGACTCTTGTACACCCGTGAGCAAAATTGCATAGACTAGGGATTGTGCGATAAAGCTGACTTTCTCCTCTGCCTGCAAATGGAACTTGAAATTGAGGACTGCAGTCCAAACTTGGCAGTGTGAATTTTTCAGTGTACTCGTCAATTTCAGTTCATGCATGTTACCCATGAAGAAATTCAGATTTTTCGGCGACCTTGCAGTCTGTACAGTTTTGCTCACAGATGTACATATTTGGCCCTGTTTGATTGTTGGTTATAGGTCATAACGTGGTATAAAAAAATCTCCGCTCCTCACTTACATGGTTGTGTTCTAATTGTGTGTCTGTTGAAACCTTGCAGCACTGTATGATACACTGCATTAAGGAAATATTGGGATACAGTATCCCATTATTTGAATAATGCTATTCCAACTAACTCCAACGCAAGCCTTAATCGGCGCACCTAGCCACTGTTAAGAAACAGAAGCGGTTTTTCTGATGGTGTGTGCGTCGTCGTATCTACACTTTTTGTTTGTCTTCTATGTGAAAAAAAAGGCTGACCTCGTGTACTTTTCATGGCTTCACTGTTTGGCCTGTATGGCAGCTTGGCAGACACTGCGGGCAGGACGAGTATCGTCTTGGGAATGTGGGAAGGTGTCCAAGGATGGAGCCGTGTGACTCTTTGCAAATCTACCGAAAAGGCTGCCGAAGCATGCACTTCGCATACCAAAGGCCAACTGATCGCCACAGCTCGGGATAACTGTTCTTGGGATGTACCGCTCCAAGATCTGCGGGATCTAAGCAGGACAAAAAGGGGGTTACGGGAAGACACAATACTTTTGAATTGATCAACAGTATTAGGCACATCTCAGCCCAGAGCTAACGTTGCGCCCTTTTTCGAATACATCGAAGACTGAATTCTAGGACATGACCGCACCCGCCACACCGGAAGCTTGGCATGTCTTCGACATTGCCAAAGCCGAAGCTTCAGTTCTTTACCGACTGTTTGTCAACCTAGGTGGTCAACCTCTTTACCGACTGTTTGTCAACCGTGGTGGTCAACCTGTTCTGGGTTGCGGGGCGGTGCCTTTCATTTGCCGTCCTCGCACGCGCCAAACTTCGCGACCTTTGAAGAAAGCCTGATTTCGGTTTGCGAGTCGGCAAACGGGGGAGTGGGGTGACTTTTCTTGGCACGCGCTGGTGCCGTGTCGGAGGCGATGCGTGCCTCCTCCTCTTTGGAACCACCGCTAATCGCACGTTCATCGTGCCGCTTGTCGTTTGTTGTCTCCCTCCCCACTTCCCTCGCGCCTCTAGTCACGGCTCGTTTGAGTGCGAGAACCGCGTGGTGCTCTCGCCGGAAGGAAGGGCATTCGTCTTGCTGGCGCGGGGCGCCCCGCTGTCTCGCTGGGACGGGGGGGGGAGGGGGGGGGGGACGACGCGGCTGCGGCCGCGAAGTGTTTGCGCCCGTGAATGACTTGACAGCAGTCGCCGGACGGGTGGTGGAGTTGATGGCTGCCGAAGCAGTGTACAAAAAGGGGGAAGTGCAGGCATTCTCGCGACACCTGTTTTGCCGATGGCGCGAAATGCAAAGAAAGAAACTATCGCACGACAGGGAGCGAAGACAAGCGCCGACCGAGTTTACTCACCGGCATTGGGACCGCTGTACTGGGTGTCCCAGAACGTTAGCCAAGTTGTTAAAATAAGGAAAACTGGTGCACCATACGGTTATGAGACCTACAGTGTTTGGTCATCAGCCCTTTTCCGCCACCAGAGTAGTTTTATTTACTAATTACCTGACAGTATAAATCAAACACGTTACTATTTTTAAAAAAGAAATTAAGGACACGACTTCCGATGGAAAGACAATTACGCAGGGCATAGCGCGCTGAAAATGACTGCGTGGGATTTGTTTAGGACTCGATGACAAACGCGAGTCCAAATCGGTCGATCTGTTCCTGTCGCGTAACCGCTCCTCGCTGCATTTCAAGAAAAATAATTGTGGAAGATCGCCTTCGCGATCTCGTTCCGAATTAGGCAGTTCTTGCACCGCCTTCGTCTGGAGCCTCGACTCCTGGATTCATTCGGAGCCTCTACCCTGCAATGCGGGCGCAGGGAAGTTCGCTTCGCCGTCCAGGGTATTCTTACCGATGCCAGCCGGATGCGCTGTGTCTGCGTTGTCTTTGGTATCTATTAGTTAGTGCAAAAAAGAGAAAAAGCCTATGTACTGTGCATTGGGTGTGCTTTAAGTAACCTGAGGGGGTACATATTAATCAGAGGTCCCTCACTACGGCGTGCCTCATAATCAGTTCGTGGTATTGGCGCCTAAAACGGCAGGGCATTACAAAATTATTATCCGCGATTCATGTTCATTTTGTTGCAGCCCTTTGTGTGCCAATACTCTCTCCTTTCTAGCATCGCACTTTTTTTTTCTGTTTCATAGTACTTACTGCTGCTTTCTTTGTGAATATTGCCTTCAGTCCTAGCGTACAGGTTTGTGCATGGCGACTTATTTTTGCCATTTCTTCGCAGCGTTGGCTAGAAATGGACAGAGCATTAAGCTTAGGCTAAAGTGCCTCCATTTCACTTCTGAGTGAAATGTGCCACTGCAGACGACCGCTAGTGAAGGCACTGCCGTTAAAATTTTAAGGGACGTTTCGGTCGCAATTCCGAAATACATGTTTTTTCCTCCTGTCTAGTAATGCATGCCGCCGATAATTAACTCGTGCGTGTAATTCGAGGGGGGGATTCAATTCTTCATTTTTTTCAGCGAAGAAATGTGCCATGACCGAGATCAATGTAGTTCTATATTTAGGTACTCTGTGATTATGATGACTCACTGTTAATATGCCCAAGCAGTCAGCGTAAAAGTACTTCTACAAATTTAATGGGTAGTCCTTCATAATTCGTGACCTAGTGGAGAGGATATGATCCACCCGATTTCTCTCGGCCAGTCAATCCTCCGTAGTCGGCGCGGGCCACAACGTTTGTCGTCTTGCGACAGCAGTGATACACCGGTGACATTTCGCGCTCTCGCTGGCGTGTTTTTTTTTTTCCCTCCCGCCTGCCGCTCATCGTGATTTGTTGTTCCGCGTCGCTCTGTGCGTGCGCGCCTCGCGGTCTCTCTCTCTCTCTCTCTTCCTACCCTCGGCCGCCTCTACCGGCGCCCATCTCTGATTGCACACGCGCGTGGAAGTAGCAGCGAGGTGTCGTCGACGTCGGAACATGAGCGCGCGTGCCCCAGGTACCTCCGGCGCGCTGCAGAGCCTCCGCTCGTTTCGACACCCCGAAAATAGACGGAGCCGGGCCGCGTTCTGTCGAGGGAGGGGGGTGGGGGGGACGAGAGCGTCGGGAGAAGACAAAAGAAGGCGACGGGGCACCTTCGAGGCGCACCCACTGGCAAAGCAATGCCCGCCTTTTCTACGTTGGATTCTTTTTACAGCGAAGCTGTCTGTGGCTAGGATCCGGCGGATTGCGTCCGCGCGTAGACGAACAATTTTTCGTGCGTGGGCCGATGCCGAAGATAGTGCAACACCGGGCCGACCCGCGGCGCAGGTGCAGTTCGCCATTAGGGGCCCACACAGCTTCGCTTGCCATCCTTCTTCGCAGAGTGGAAGGGCACTGAGTTTTTGTTTATATTCATCGACTTTGCAAGCAGGCAGCTGTGCAAGGCTGGCCTATAGCCATCATCCACTGCGTTCTTCCGCCTTGCCTAATGTAGTAGTGACAGTTATCGTTTGACTACTGTTGTTTACTATGGGGGCGAAATGCGAAAAGGGCCGTGCACTTAATATTTTTTTTTTTTGGGGGGGGGGAGTTTACGTGCCAAAACCACTTTCTGATTATGAGGCACGCCGTAGTGGAGGACTCCGGAAATTTTGGCCACCTGGGGTTCTTTAACGTGCACCTAAATCTAAGCACACGGGTGTTTTCGCATTTCGCCCCCATCGAAATGCGGCCGCCGTGGCCGGGATTCGATCCCGCGACCTCGTGCTCAGCAGCCCAACACCATAGCCACTGAGCAACCACGGCGGGTTTGCACTTAGATATAGGTGCACGTTAAAGAGCCCCAGGTGGTCCAAATTTCCAGAGTTCACTGTGGCGTGCCTCATAATCAGAAAGTGGTTTTGGGCACGTAAAACCCCTTAATTTAATTTAGTACTTTTGTTTTAAGTTATAGTCCTCGACCGCGAAACCCCAGAAAAACAAAATAGAAGCCTCAGAATGCCCGAAATAATGTACTGTAATCCCTTTCTTGCGAACCAGGTGTCAGCATCTTGACGCAAGGGGCTGGTCAGCGGGAGTGTGACCCATCGCGACGCTTCTGCACTAGCTCTTGCTCGCCTGGTCGTCGGCCGTTCTACCACTAACTGGTTGGCCCCGTGGTCGCCAGAGCAGCGAGTGCATGCGTTTCGCTCGTTCGCCGTAATAAAGGACGCGAAAGAGGAGAATGTGCTCAGCTGCATTGGTAGATTAACTTTCTAGAGTACCAGAAAACCTGCTCTCGACGTCAGAGGAATCTTGACAAGGCAGGACGGGGGGTTGGGGGGGTGGAACGACATTCGGTTGCTTTGAAGTTCTCGCACCAGTTAGGCGTGACGTCGTGGATGTTTCTGCGCCACAACGGCCTCAGTACGAAAAGGTACGTTCCGTGAGGTCGCACTTGTATATCGCTGCAAAGGTATTGGTGCTAAAGTAAAAAAATATATACCGGGTGTCCCAGCTAACTTGAACCAAGGGTTTAAAAATGAAATATTGGGGTCAGGAGAGTGAAACTACCTGCATATTGGTGACAGGCATTTGGCGCACCACAGGAAATTTTTTGTATTGCAATTACTTAACTAGTAATTAAAATAATTTTTTTAAAATTTTTAATATTGACTTTAGACACTAAGTGTGATTCGCAAAGTTGGAGAGCACTTTCAGAAACCCCCATTCCATTATTCGCCATAAAGAAAACCTTACGTGTACCTCTTTTTTCGAGCTCGAAAGAAAGCCCGCGAAATACAAAAAAAACCACGTGACGAGCGCATTCGCGCGCCGCGATCGTGCTGCTCTCAACCGTGCTTTCAGTGAACGAAATCAGCTCCGGTATTCATTCGGCGGCCCCGTTTCAGAGGCAGGCCGATATCTTGGTGGTGGTTTCTTCGGCCGTGTCAGCCAGTTCGCGCGTGACGGTGTAAATTGCAGCGAGTGCGCTGCGCTTTGCAGTCGCGATAAAGACTGCCAAGCTCGAAGTTTTCAAATGAGAGGAGTTTTATTTGCCAGTTGCAAAGAAAATAAAAGTGGCGGTTTATGGCTTGGCTGTGCGGCGATGACAGCCGTGGCATGCGGTTGTCCTGACTCCATTTCATTTCGGTTTCTTACCAATTATAAAAAGTGCTCGAATAGGTCACCTTGTGCGACGATACAGCTATGGCATCTTGTAACCAAATCAGCCGTTGCATTTCGTATGACAGCCTCAGGCATGTTTAAACAGACTTCCGTTATTTTGTCTTTAAGGTCTTGCGGTGTGGAAGTTGGTGTGCTGTACACCTTGTCCTTGATATGACCCCACAAAAAGTAGTCCAGAGGTGTCATATCAGGAGACCTGGCTGGCCAGTTCACGGGACCTAGTCGTCCTATCCATTTCTGCGGGAACGCTGCGTCGAGCCAGGTCCGAGCCTTGGCGCTGCTGTGCGCGGGGGCGCCATCGTGTTGAAACCACACATTTGTGGCCCTGGCGAGCGGTAGATCCGAAAGGAAGTCGTCAACGGGTCCTCTGAGGATATCATTGGTGTAGCGATCTGCTGTCAGCGTCTGGTCGAAAAACACAGGCCCGATCAAACTACCGTCGAAAAGTCCACACCAAACACTAAATGACCACTGGTACTGGTGCTGCGTCTGTAAAACCCAGTAGGGATTTGAATCGCTCCAGTAATGAGCATTGTGCAGGTTCACCTGTGAATTGCGCGAAAAACTAGCTTCGTCACTCCATATCACTTTGTTCAAAAAATCCGGGTCGTCCTGCATCTTTATCAGAATCCAATTAGCAAAATCGGTCCTGTTTTGGAAGTCCCGTGGCAACAGATTTTGATGAAGCTGTACGTGGTACGGATGCAGGCGGTGTTTGCGCAGTATTCGCCAAACTGATGACCTGGAGACTCCGGTATCCTCGCTCACGCTGCGCACGCTTGCTTGGGGTTCCAGAGCGAACAGCGATAAAATATGCGTCTCGAAGTCCTCGTCAAAAACAGGTGCTCTGTGTCGTGTGGACGTAAAACTGCCCATCCGTCGCAGCGTCTCGAAGGCACGCAGGATCGTTACTGAACTTGGCCGCCTGCCTGGGTGCCATTGTTGCATAAGGTCTGCAGCGCGCCTTCTGTTCCCATGACATGCACCTAGAGCCAGAACCATGTCTGCTTTCTCTTCATTTGTAAACGGCATGTCTGCAGTGCTAGTAATCACTACACCAAAGATTCAGTCTCGCATGAGAGTGGCATAAGAAGAGCACACGACAAACTGTGCTTCACCGCTGCTTCCAGCTTTCAAAATCCTCATTAGGAAACTGCAACACACAGCCGCCAACACCTCGCGGCGAAACATTATTCCCTGTATTTCTCTTTTGCTTCTGAGTGACAAAGCAGACTCGCCATCTCAGTATCTTATCAGATTGGGACTAAGTCGTCGTCGCCGGGTGCCAACTAGCTGACGCGGACGAAAAACCCCCGCCAAGATATCGGCCTGCCGCTGCAACGGGGCCGTCGAATAAAGGCCGGAGCTGATTTCGTTCACTGAAAGCACGGTTGAGAGCAGCACGATCGCGACGCGCAAATGTGCTCGTCACGTGATTTTTTTTGTATTTCGCGGGCTTTCTTTCGAGCTCGGAAAAAGAGGTACACGTAAGGTTTTCTTTATGGCGAATAATGGAATGCGGGTTTCTGAAAGTGCTCTCCAACTTTGCGAATCACATTTAGTGTCTAAAGTCAATATTAAAAAATTTAAAAAAATTATCTTAATTACTAGTTAAGTAATTGCGATACAAAAAATTTCCCGTGGTGCGCCAAATGCCTATCACCAATATGCAGTTAGTTTCACTCTCCTGACTCCAATATTTCATTTTTAAACCCTTGGTTCAAGTTAGCTGGGACACCCGGTATACATTTTACTGTTCATATTATTGTCTAGCAACTAACATATTATAGCGAAATTAACAAAAAAGATTGTTTTGGAATAATACTTTCTCAGTCTGCATTGACTTGGGGTTTGTCTTCAGTGCCCCTTTGAGAATCTCCGCGAAGTATCCCGAATACGCAGTCACCTCAAACACCAAAGAGAAGAGACACTTTCATGATGCAGTTGTGCGCGAAAGGCTATAGGCAAACCAGGGGACGTATTCTGAAACGTTCGCCGCCGCGAAAGTTTCGCCGCCGCGAACGTCACATTCGATAAGCCGACCGCCTGCTCACTCGTGACGTCAGCGTGCACTACCAGCGCGCGCTCTCGAACGCTTCACATGGCACGAGAGATGGCGCCCAGCAAGTGTAGAACGACTCGGGTGTGTTGTAATCGAGTGCAGAGGCCGTCGCTCGGTTCTGCGCACTTGCCACGGTTGGCTCCGGTCGCTTTATGTAAAGGAAATGAGAGAAAAAAAGTGAGAAATGTTATATTTCAATGAATAATCGCCTGGAAACAACACATGCACCACGCCATCAAAAACTCTGCTATAAGCTACCACCTAACTACCCTGCTAGACTCCACCAGCAACCGAACGCCAAAAGACGTGTTCGCTTATTCAATATATGTCCGGAGCACCCAATGACACCGTGACGTTAAAATGACGTAGACAGGAACTACCAGGTGGCGCAAGTGAATATCCGGTTTTGTCAAAGCAGCCATTCAGCGCGCGCCGCAACGGCGGAGGCGTGGCCAGGGCGAAACTTTCGCGGCGGCGAACGTTTCAGAATACGTCCCCAGATATGTTTTGAATGTGCCGCAGCACCTGCTCGGGAATTACGTACGGCGTGACCTAGTTCGAATGCGTCACTGCTTCGTTAGTGCCTCGTCGATCACATCTGGTCAGGAGAGAGAGAGGTCGTCGTCACTGTGTGTTTATCTACAGGAGTCAGTGACATCCCGCGGCCGATAACGGGCGTTCTTTACGCACGCATGCATGCAGTTGGCAAGAACAAAAAAAAAAAAAACAGCATGTGCGCGGAGCCGTGACGTGTCGCAATGCGTAATCGGCGATTGCGTTTTACTATGACAACTGCTGTTCGCATGACGAGCACGCATGCCGGCGGTGTCCTGCGGGGAACGTTCGGAACAGGCGTCGGGCGAAAAATAAGCACAGTTAGCGGTTGTGCCGACACAATTCCTCTTGCAACGTCCTTCTTTTCTTTATTCCCTTTATTTGCTTAGTGGATTTCATCAGCATCTCCTTTTTTCCGGTAACGATTGTGCCGCATTTCGTAACGTCGAATTGAAGGTTTTCTCTTTTGTTCTCTACTACTAAACGATACCGTCGCATAATGGCGGCCCGCGTGTGTAGACGAGTGTTAAGCTGGCCCACGTGACGCTTTATGCATGGGAATCGCGTCGGCGCGGGCTTTATGTACGTGGCGCCGGTTCGCTAGCGGCAACTAAATTGAGCTTTACCGAAAGATTTGTGGCGGGAAGTTCAACCGACACCACCCTGTGTTACACGCCACTTAAATTGAGTGTGTGTGTTTGGCGACGCGTCGCCCGCTCCATCCATGTCGAGCTGCGCGGCACACTTTCCGCCTGATTGTTTCCATGTCGTTGGTTGATCTTCGCGCGAAAACTGTGCGCGCATCACATTGCCGTGAGATGAACTCGCCAACGCCGGTCGATGCGGCGCCTTAAACGAGCTGGAAAAAAGAAAAATAAAAACGCGCCGTGTA
This sequence comes from Dermacentor variabilis, assembly GCF_050947875.1. NCBI lineage: Eukaryota > Metazoa > Arthropoda > Arachnida > Ixodida > Ixodidae > Dermacentor > Dermacentor variabilis. Next base: position 118,566,530 of record NC_134573.1, read on the forward strand.
GTTGCCGCCTTACAGGCGCTTGCGCCGGCTTTGAGCAGAGCACGAAAATATCGCGTTCCAGCTGCCTCGCCGCTTTCCACCGCCGCGCGCGGGAATTTGCAATTCGACGATGTGAGGGCGAGGCGCGCCGACGGATAATCCGGGAATGGTTTGTGGTGTTTAATCTTTTGCACCGAAGGCGGGTTGCCTCCATTGACGCAGCGCCTTGTTTTGGTCAGGGTGGCTGTAGTGTGGCGAACGGTATCCGCAGCGGCGCCGCACGCGAGTACAGCGCGCTGCGACTGGTCGCACCTGCCCGTGGTGGACACGTGCACCGGTCCCGCTGCTAAGGGCAGTCGAAGGAGGGAAGGACGACGCTGAACGTTGTGGAAAACACCGAACAAGATTGTTGGTGCGATTTCGCGTGCGTTTGGGTGCGCACGATTTTACGAATGCTGCGATTTAAAAACAACGTGCCTGCTGGTCTCCCGTTGCACTGTTGCTGCTGCAGCAGCTCGTGTGCTGCGTCTAGCGGTGCGAGCCGCTTTCCCCTCTCCAATTCGTGTTTGCGGAATTTTCACGAGTACGTTTCCTCTCAAGTTGGTACGTATGTGGAGTGGAAGCTGCAGTTGACGTCGGCCAGTTACACCAGCGATCACGCCAAATCGTGCGTCCTCGGCGTTAGAGCGCCGCCTGCCTACGCCCGAGGTTCACTGCGCAAGTCGTGATTTCAAACCCGCTGTCCCGGTATTTAGTGTTTCCCACGTCCGATTGCAAGACGGCTAGGATGTATTACAATTGCAAGGAGGCCGCGCCGAGAGAGCGCAGGAATGAGGCTGGCGGTGACTTTTGCTCGGAAAGGCGCACAGCCGAAAGACTCGCGCCTGCCGGAATGCGCGCTATACAAGATAGCACTCGGCGGAGTGTCGGCATTGTTGTTCCGCGGGCCGTGAGAAACGTTGGCATATGAGGATCTCTCTCTCTCTCTCTCTCTTCAAAGCGCACGCGATCGCTCGTCGGGATGATCGATTGACGCCGCCACTCCGCGTGCTTTGCTGTTTAGCGCATTCCGCCTTGCTGCTCGCGCGCGCGGCAACAGGCGGTCTGTCGACGTTGGCGACGCTCGATCCGCGTGTTTCTCTCCCCCCGCCCCGGCGCTGCTCTTCGTGGAGCGTGTGCAGTCGCCGGCGGCCTGCTCCGTCTTTGCTTTCTCCCGCGCCTCCGTTTTTTTTGACGGCTCTTTTGTCATCGCCGCCGGAGCGAGCACGTGCGCGCGCGCGAGCGAGCCTCGGCGCCGGCTAGAATGTCGCTGCTGCTGCTTTTGTGCCACCTTCCGTGCGCTTTCGTCGACGCGATCGTCTCTCGCCGTTCTGTCGCTCTCGCTGCCCTTCGCGTCGACGTTAAATGGCGAGCGTGCGCGCTCGGCTCGTCTCTCTGGCAGCAGCAGTGCGGAGCGATGTTTCGCGGAGCGCTCTCGATCTGTTTCGTCGAGCTGTTTGTCGCAAGCGCGTTTGCCGCCCGCATTGTGCTCCCTCTTTTTCCGGCGCGATCGGAGCGCGCGGCTTGCGCAAGCGCCGTCGCATGCGGGGGAAACTCGGAAAGGGTGACATTTTGAGCGCCGCGATATTTTCAGTCGGGAGCTCCTCCATCTGGCTCGCTTCTGGCTGTGTTTATGGTTCCGCGAGCGCGTGCGTTGTTAGCAATGTCGCCGACGTCGGAATTGAGAGGGAGAAGGAATTTATCGGAGGGGAGGGGGAACTGGAGGTCGCCCTAGGCTACTGCGATCAGGTCCGCCGCTCTGCGCCGGAAAAGGAGCGAAGGAGGGCAAATAAGAGTGACGAGGAAGCTGGTTCGTATTCTCTCCGCACGCGGCCCGCGGTCAAGCACAAGTGCGGCCGGCGAGTGCGGAACACCTCGGATCTCTTGTGCGCTTCTATGCTCTCGTAGTTGCCTCGGAGCTATCTTACTCGGCATAAGTGCAAAGCCACTTTCCGTAACACGCGCGTGGCCGCTCTCCGCGCGCACGCGCTTGCCGTTGGTCGTAGCCGCGGGTCGTGCAGCAAACGTCGCCGCCTTCTGTCGAGCGTTGCGCGGTGAGCGTGCCGCCCATGCTGTGAAGCGGGCAGAACGATCGATCGCACGAACGGCGTCGCAGTGTTTTTGAGATGAAGGCGCGCGTCGTCATCGGTGGAAAAGAATAAAAATGCATAAAACCGCTCGACGGGTTTGGTAGATGCTCCGCTGCTCTGGTGGCAAAAAATATCCCCCGGCGATAATGCGTGCGCAGGACATTTATTTCTCGGGTGGCCGTGTCTACACACTCACCGCGTAAGGGCAGCGCGGTGTACCGCGCGCTCATTTTGCGTTTTTGCTTGTAGCACTTGATTCCCCCCCTCCTCTTCTTTCTCTCGGGATGTGTGCGTTGCCTGACGCTTTGGCGTGCGCCTGTGATTGCTCGAACAAAAGCATTTGTGTAATCCTTATCGCGCACGGGTTGTGTACCGTGCAGGGGCACTGTTGGCAGAGTTCGATCCTACAAACGGCCCAATTTGCGCAGGTGATCAATTTTCGCTTGGCTGCCGTGACGAGCTACTGGGATTCCGAAATCTCCATGAAAGATGTCGTGCGCGACAGCTTTTTTTGCCGCTGTGCTTCGAAGGATATTGTGCTACTCCGCGGGCGGTATGAATCGGTTACGACGTCGGTGAAATGTTGGATTAATGTGTTGATTGGCGCATCGTTAATTCCGACGCATCAGCGGTATTGCTGGGGGCTTTCCCGAGAAAATTAGCTGAAGGTTGTCGCCGCTTTCATCTTCACTTGCTTCTTCCGACTCGTGAATGAACTACGTCCCAGTTATTTAATGCCTACAATTTACCTGCTTGTCTTCGCTTGAGATTGTGCAAGCCGGATAATTGCGGGGGGTTCTGAATCATTCTTGCGAGGTAGCATGCGTAGTTGTGGATTGTGTTTACGTATTGCTTCTTTTTTCGTATTTTCTTGGCTTACAGCCACCGTCAGACTTGGCTCGGAACAATGAACGCACAGCTATAGCGGCATAACTTACTTAACACGGACTGTACAGAGAAAACATGCGATGCTTTGGAAGGAACACGCATCAACAGAGTACTGACGTGACATTATTGACTTTTCATTCTTTGCGTTGTTTTTAACTACTATGGTTTACCTGGTTTTCACGTTGCCTAGTAACAACCACGAGCAAACGCAAATGCCACAGGCTCGCAAAAAAGGAAAAAAAATTAAATGCAGACGCGCAAATTACAATTGCCACGTGCACTGGAAGGTTCGCTGTGCCAAGTTTGGAGAGAGAGCGAGAGAAGGAGATTCTTGAATATGGGAAGGAAAGGTTGGGGTAAAGTGCAGCGCAGTAACTGTCTCTCAGCAGACTGCAGTCCTCAATTTATGTTCATAGGCGGAGAAGAACACCGGCTGTATCGCTTGTCCGCATACTTTTGCTCAAAGGGGAGTACAAACCTGACCCGGTTGGGCCTGACCGAATGTAGGAGGGAATACTTTAGAATCAGTCGCAAGTTCAACCTGAAGTACAGCGAAAGCTGCGGGGCCTGCTAAGGAGGCACCGCCAAGTGCCCTTCAGTCAAAGTCCATGGTACGAAAGGAAATGATGTCCGTTTTTCGGCGTCTGCTATGTTGCAGATACGTGGTTTCGGTGTAACCAAGCGGTCGATCAATATTTGTATGGTTTCTGGCATCTAAAGGAACTACTTGCAGTATGCGCCGCCAAAACAAAAGTAATAAATAAATAATACGCAAATACTGCGCGGCGTGTCAGCAGCACTGTGTATGACAATGCACGGGAACGGGCGGAAGGGATACACGGCCAGACACGTCGAGTGACCGAGGGTCACGTATGACGTCAGGTTTAAAATTTCCGTAAGAAATTAGCTGCGTTGCCACGGCGTTGTCGTTACTGTCGGCACAAAAGTTGACGAAGGGGTTGTATTGAAAGGGGTGTGCGCCTGACGCCCGATTGCGGCTTTTGCTCCTCGCTGACTCTGTCCCTTCGTCCCGTCTCAGCGCCCTGTGACAGATTAGATAGGCGCACCAAATGTCGTCCGTCTCCACTTGGTTGATAAGTCTTCACTCGCCGCCTTCTCTCTCGCAAGCGATTGTTTCGTCTGCTTGCCCACTTCTCGTGCTCTCTATCTCTCTGGTACTTGTGTGTACGTTTGCTGTTACAAGGGTCACGTCTGTTGCACGGGAAGGTTACTGGTACACTTGGAATAAAGGTATTGCTATCCACGATCCATTCTTCACCTCCCTCTTTTGCCGTCAGAACCGTAATCACAAAACCGCTGAGTACTTGTTCTCCAGAGCTCCGTTTACCCGAACTCGACGTGAGCGGGCCGCGTCTGAAGTCGACCTGATCCAGTCCGACCCGACCGCGTTTACACGCATCTTGTCAAGCGGGTTGGCCTAGTCAACCAACCTCTTGCAGGTGGCTCGGGCGAACTCGCATCGACGCTCGCCCGTCTGCATGCGTTTTTGCACGAACGCGAGACCTGGTTTTCGGCCCTGCGAACCAACTCGACGCGCCCTCGTCGTGCTCATGTAAACGTAGACGAGGCAGCAACGCGGATAGTTTTTGTTGTTCGCTTCCGTAGTGTCCATTACGCCCGTCCATCTTTATCTTTGATGCTCCACTAAGGCCTTCTCAATGAGAGCTCGTCTGGGAAAGGTTCGGCTAGCGCTTTTGTGCAAGGTGAAAGAAAATTAACTCACGTTTCTTCTGCGAGTTAGTCGAGGTAAAAGGACTGGAGGAGCCGACCTCGTTACCCTAGTCGCTGCTACGTCCTGCGGCTCGGCACGAGGTGGGGGGGGGGGGGAGGGGGGGTCGTTTGGCTGCCGCATTTCGCCGACTGCTCGTCTCTTGCATTTAGGCGTGCGAAAAGGAAACCCAGATGACCAAATTAATCCGGAGGCTGCTACCATGACTCTCATAGCCTCTACCGTTGCCTTGAGACGGTTAAAGCACTTAATTACACTGTTTTTACCGGCGCTGTCCGATGGTTGCAGGGAACAAAAATGAAAATGAAAAGCACGGACGCTCAGCGGTGGGTGATAATGAACGTCGTCAATACCCAAATATGGCTCTAGTTCACTTCGTTGGCAGAGTAGCCGCTACGCGCTTTACGGAAGGTATTGCCATTTCTGACAGGGATGGCGAAGGAAGAGTGCATGATAGAGCGTATAAGCGCGAGTGAACGAGGAAGTAGAAAGAAACAGATGAACCCAGAGACAGCGCTTTTCGTTCAGTCGTCCTCGTTCATTGGCGCTTATACGTTCTGTCATGGATTCTAACCAACTAGCCCCCCAACGTGTTTTAACGAAGGAAGAGTGATTCCTTCCTCGTAATGTCCGCAGCCAGTGGTTAACTTGCGCAAGTACTTCGATCCGGTTACTCAATTCCTTTAATTGGGAGAAAGACGCGACGTGAATGATATTTAATGCACCAGGACTCGCCAGAAGATGCTTGAGTGCTGGTGATATAACCTTGAAAATCTTTAAAATAAGAATTAAATTTATTCTGCAGTGACGTTGCATAGAATTATTACATAAAGTGCAGATATGCTTTACTATAATTAGTACGCGCGCAAACGAGGAAGTTCACTGCATTATCGGCGCCAGAAGTAACTTTAGTATCAAATCACGTGCTCATGTGGCGCTGTTCGAGGCTCGCGTATCACAAAGTGTCTCGCAGGCGAGCGAATCTCACGCCGCCGACGCGTGCGCGGACACACGCGATTATTCCTCGATTATCTCTGGTTTTCCTCCCGTTTCGAGCCTTCCTCATTCTTGTCACGTTTGGGTGACCGCGCGCTACGCAGTGTCGCACGGACGGTGGGATCTCTTCTGACCGAGCTCGGACGTCGATTACCGCCGTCTCCCTTTTGCGCTGTCCGGAGATATTGCGCATGCGCAGGCTCCGAGGCAATTGAGGATCTCGGAGCGTCCTTGGGCTGACCGCGACTCGTGTGCGTTGTGTGGTCGTGGCTTGACCGGTCGTCTTTCCCTCTTTCCACGCGGTTTGCGTTTGTGTGTTCCTCAGGCGTGTATGTAGGTACATACCTGCCTGAATTTTTTTTTTCCCATAAGCTTTGCGAATTTGGGCTTGTTCTACGATTTCGCGAGTGTTGCGCCGAACTTTACGTATTTTTGCGGCACTTGCTTCGGGCGGGCTCATTCAGACGAGGCAAAATCGGCAGTACTGAAGTTGCAGAAAAAGAAGTTCACTACGATCTGAAAACGATGTGTTACTAGTCTGTCTGCGCTGGTCCGGGCTTGCTGCCGCTTGTGTTCTGCGTTTAAAGGTAAAGAATGGTTAATGAATTGCGCATATATCCATCCGACGAAAGGTGCGTGCGCAGGAAACGCCATTAAACAAAAGCGGGCTACCGGGCCCGCGGTCGATACATTTTACCGCATTAACGCAGATAATCATCCCCGAAGGATGCGTTCTGCCTCATTATTAAAGGCAGCTATAAGTAAACAGAAGTTAAAACTAATTAATGGCATCTTAAATGCAGCTGTCATTTCGCGGTAATGAAATAGGTTGATTACTAGAGGCGAAAGGGGAGGCCAAAGTTATTTCTTTTTATATCGCGCCGTTACGTCAACGGCACGTCAAAGGTACGTCAAAGGTCAATATATATATATATATATATTTCGGCCGTTGTAGCGCAGCAAAGATTACCGAAACTCCTGACGTTTAGCCTTTGGCTTCTTTCGAATGCAGTATGGTCGGTCTTTACCGATAAGGATTAATAAAATAATGATAACGAGGGCCGAGCGGACTGCGTCAAAATTCGTGACTTCTCAGCCAGTTGGTGCAGAAAATTCGAAGCTCGTTCTTGGAGCTTTTCTTTTTTGGTTTTACCGAGCATCCTCCTCACGGTAAGAGTGGCTTTTTGTAGAAGGGTAATCTGCTAATACAGTCCAAGTTAATTTTACAGCGAAGCTGTTAAAGGCTACTTTCCTCACTATCGTGTCCGCGCGTAGAAAAAAATAAAACTATCATAATCAGCATTGGCTCAGCGTCATCGTCTTCCACAGCTGTCTCGTTGGTGCCCCTAGGCGCTACCGCAGAAACGCGCTCGTGTCACTTGCTCCCACGTTCGTCGTCGTTAAATAATTAATTTCTAAACAAATAATTAAATAACACTAAGACGTAACCAATAATTGAGAAATACTTTAATTAACCGTCGGCATTTACCCAGTGATAAGCATCGGGGCCGCACGTTTCACCTTCGCTGGTTAACCATCTGTGCGGAGGGCTTGGGCTGACAGTTCTTGTCTTTAGCGTCCCTTTAATGCCACTAGGTAATCTGCTAATACGCGCCAACTTATTTTTCTCTTTAGTGCCCCTTTAATGCCGCTAAGGATGCTGCATGCACACCGCTTTGTCACCTCGTTATCTTTGTTCTCGTAAGCAGTCAGCTTTCTTGCTTTCGCCGTGTGGAAGAATCCTCTTCGCGCGTGGTCGCTTTTCTCTCCTTTGTCTGTTTTCGTTCCTTGGTGTTATTTTTTGTTCTTGCCGAGTAGTCTCGCTTTCCTCGATGTAACGCGTGTGCGCTTCCTCTTCCTGGCTGTGTTTCTTTCTCTTGTTGCTTTCTCCTAGTTTTTTTTTTTCCACTGCTTTACGTCTGAGTCGAATTCGCCACTGCCTTGTCACTACTGGCGTCGATTAAAACGGGAAAGCGACGGTGTTTTCCCGTTTGTTTTTCTTCCATGCCGCCAGCCTGCGAGCCGTACCTCAAGTGCGGCCTATACTCAGAGGGCGGCTATAAGACGTAATGCCCTCTCTTCGAAGAAACGCCTCCGATGACGGGCGTAGAATGCGAGAATGTGCGAGGGAAAGAAAATCGATACAGTAGCCAGACGCGTTGGCTCCTTATCTGTCTGTTATGCAACTATTTCGGACACCTCCCTCCACTACCCCCTGCTCTCTGCGAGAGGCTGTTAAAATGGGCTGCGGGATTCCCCCGCCTGTTTATTTTTTTTTTCTTCTGCTAACCAATGTTGGGGCGGACTAATTTGTTCAGGGCGGGCACTCGCCGTTAGCGTTTTCTTTTATTTCTGCTAGCTGGGACTCCAGCTCGGATTTTTTTATAAACGCTTTCTTTATATCGCTTTTCTTTCGTCGCCATTTCGGTCCTCCACGCAACGCAATGTAGGGGCCATTTAACGATTTGATTAGGTATTTTTTCGCCGCGCAAAGCGGCGAATGATCTCGCAGATGTGTACAACAGAGCCCGCTTCGCAACGGAAATCGCCTCAACACGGTCCGCGGCGGCGTCCGTTGGGATAGCGCCTCGCAGGCAGAAATCTTTCCGCGCACGGCACCGGCAGGAACGAGTTCTTGTTGTTTCTTACGTGACGCCGCCGTCGCTCGCACTCTTGAGAAGCCCACGGAGGGGGGCCGAAGAGAGCCCGCCAAACTGGTCGGGCGAGTGTGCCTGTGTGTGTGCGCGCGCGCGGGCGCCTTCGAGGCTGCCTCGCTGCTTGGTGTGCGCCCTTTGCCTTGCCTTGCCTCGCTTCGCTCCGCTCCGGGTAGTGCGTCAGGCAGGTTCTTTCGCGCTGTGTGCGCTCGATGGAAGAACGGTTGCGGAAAATCGAGGGAGAGAAATAGCTGGCGAAGGTTCGGCCATGGTTCTACGCAGCGCCTGCAAGCGCGCGGGCGTCTGTGTTTGCGTGCAGCAACGCTCGTGCGGCCCGCGTGGGGCGCCGTGAGAGCAGACGACGCGTCCCGAGCGCACGTCGTCTGCTACGCTAGTTTCCTTCTCTGCCGCTGCTCGGTGGCGGCGCGACTTAAGCGCCGACTTTTTCCTCTTCTCGCTCGCTGTCGTCTCGCTTGACGAAGAACGGACGCGCTTCCTTTCTCGCGTGCGGGGCACGGCGCTGCTGGCGCCATCTCAACGCCGCTCGACGCAATAGCGGCCCGAGCGCGTTGTGACGCGCGGGTTAGTTTTTTTAAACTTATGTCGGCGCGCCGTCATTTTCCGGCGGTCATGTGGCCAATTTCATTATCGAGTGGCCGTATCGCTACACGTCAGGCGAGGAAGTAATTCTTCCTTCCAGGAAGTAGTCGCCGGTTTTTGTTGACGCGTTATTCCGGCCGCACTGGGATGGATCGATTTTCTTACAAAGAGGAACTAAAGGAAGGATTGAAAGGAGAGGGCAAAATGAGTGAGATAGTTCAGGTGAACAGCTGCAGGAGGAGGATTTTGTACAGTAAGAGAAGTATGTGTTACCACTAACAGGACATAGTCGCCGTTAGTGGTTAGTCGACGCCTTCGTATGCTTTCTTGTGCTGCAAGATTTGTTTGACAATAAATGTTTCTTCTCTCTCTCTGTTACGAAATAGTCCTACAGAAAAGTTACGTCGAAACTAGGGCAAAATGCAGTAAAATAGAAACGCATAAACGGCACTGCTTGTATAAACGTGGTTATCTTTTACATTAAACTGTACTTGGCTTCAAGGCAACATGATGGGAATGCTGAGGAGAATGCCATTGCGGATTTTCCAGTGAACCTTTTTTTTTCCAGTGAACTAAGATCAACGAACCCAAGAAGGCACTTATAGAGACCACATGTCTGCAGCTGTTCACCTGAACTATCTCACTCATTTTGCCCTCTCCTTTCAATCCTCCCTTTTCCCCTATCTTATGATAACCAACCAACCGGACGGCGGTCTGGTTGACCACCTTGTTCTCTCTTTACTGGTCCTTCGATGCTGTTCATGCAGCGGTAACTTGGGATTGCGTGCAGATGGGATGGCTACCGACGGCAGGGTTGTAACTGCCTGTTTAAACGACTGACACTGTTTAAACACTAGGAAGCGTGTGTGAAATACCATGATAGATGCAACTGTTAGTAGTTGGCGTCGTGTAAACGTCATGCGACGCGTTTTGCAACGGTTGTCTAGACAAGCGCGGTTATAAAAACCTGCGTAGCAGCCCAAGCGCAGCCATCGTCGCCCACTTCAGCAGCTGCGGCTAAAAGAAGCTAGCAAATAAGATGTTGTCATCTGTATCAGCTTGATTTGGGTTGCACCTGTTCTCCAACACGCTGGGTGTGTCACAAGTGAGGCTTTCGAGGACTGAGTGGACCGCGAAAAATTCTGTTCGGTGATCGGCATGAGGTCGTTCAATGCGCGCGGAGTTCTGAGTGTTACAATATTGCTCGGTAGTTTCTAGTGTGCGCCACGCTACGGAGTTATCGCAACACGTGAAACTGCGCTTCTCGCATTGTCGCCGCGTGCGATTGCGGCCCTTTTGTGGCTGTCTGGGGTGTGGGGACGTCGACAACGCAACGAAGGTGACTCATCGGTGGCACCCGTGCGAAGGAAATAACGAGGAAGATCAGTGCTGGCCTCGCGTAGGAGTAATAGAAGACAAGAAGTAGTCCCTTGCTTGCCTCCCCAGTCTTCGGATATGCCTTTATGCGCGGACCCGAACCCGCGGTCAACCGACGACCGCAACGGCATGTTACGTGGTAGTTCCTCGCTATTTGGGGTGTTTGGATCCGACTTGCTGGTACGATCTGTTGGGAACTAGGCGCTGACGCCCGTGGTTGTACCTGGGTCGCAAGCCCCAAGGGTAGCGTTGGCCTGGCGGCCTGGGGTACAACTGGAAGCATCCGAAGGTCCCGGCAAAGCATGAGTCGACTGGTAACAACGAAACAACTTGTTTATTTTAACATCGCAAAGAGTTGGTGGTCAGGTTTGACCGAAGTAGGGAGACGGGAGAGCACTTCACTCAACTGAAGAAATCGGAGCCCTCCTTTTGGCGTCCGGGGGCAGCTGTTTTTATACTCTCGCAGTTGAGGGCAAGAAGGAACCCCTCAAAAGACGAGCACGTGAATGTACAATGGGCTAATGGTGACGCACACTGTCGTGGCGCTGCGCACGATCTCGTAGCACCCCGTCGTGGCGCTGCGCACGATCTCGTAGCCCCCTGTCGTGGCGCTGCCGGTCGGACACAATGACTGTAACGAGAAGATGGTCCCTGCTTTGGCATCGCCTGTTTCGGGCACAATGACTGGAACGAGATCCCTGCTTTGGCATCGCCTGTTTCGGGCCCAATAACTGGAATGAGATCCCTGCTTTGGCATCGCCTGTTTCGGGCCCAATAACTGGAATGAGATCCCTGCTTTGGCATCGCCTGTTTCGGGCACAATGACTGGAATGCGAGGAGGATCCCTAGGCGGTCGCATCGCCGCAGACGCGCCTGGAAACACCTGGCGATGAGTGTTGCGGCGACGATGATCGGGCCAAAATGTCTGCCGCCCCGCCGCAGACGCGCCGGCAAAACCACGTGTCGCAGGCGAAACGCAACAGACCGCCCCGCCGGGGGAAGGAGATCCCGATGGACAGGGGACTGCATCCGCTGTCCGGAGGGATGTCGCTCGATGATGCTCATAACCGAAGTCGGGCGTCCCTTGACGTTTCTTGAGCGCAGCGCACAGAGAAGGCCTCGTTCTCTCGTTCAGGTTCGCACGGGACACTGCAAAGTGACTTCGGGAGAGTTCACATTTTTGTTCTCGTTCCCGGCAAGCGTTAGAACTACGCTGAAAACTCAACCGCTCAGTCAGCAACCACGGCACAACCCTCACTAAGCCCTGCCAGGCTCTTTCCCCTTTTTATACCACTGCCTAGTTCCTTACAGTAGTCTAGCATCACTCAGAACGCGTCCACAAATTGAAAAATTGCACTAGAAAGCATATCATCACTTTGAAACACTAAACAAAAGCAATATGTTAAAAAAAATCCTGCCTCAGGAAGAAAAACATCAGTAACAAACAATTTTGAGGCTGATTCCCACGTTAGGGGCTTCGACTTAAGCCATCGGCGTTACCGTTGAGACTCCCCTTTTTGTAACGCACCTCAAAGGAATATTGTTGTAAAGCGAGGCTCCAGCGCAGGAGGCGGCCATTTTTGGGAGAGATGGTCTGCAGCCATTGGAGAGGGCAGTGATCCGTCTCCATGATAAACCTCGAGCCGGCTAGATAGCATGACAATTTCTGAACGGCCCACACGAGACACGCACACTCTTTCTCGGTGGCGCTATACGCCTGCTCACGACTGGTCAGCTTACGACTAGCATACAGGACGGGGTGTTCTACTTCTCCATTTTCCCGTTGGCACAGTACAACGCCCATGCCTCGCTCACTAGCATCGCACTGAACAATGAACCCTTTTGTATAGTCTGGCGATCGTAGCACAGGCTGGCTTGTTAGGGCACTCTTTAGGGCGCTAAAAGCTCTTTCCTTTGTCTCGTCCCAGACGACTGTTTGAGGCTCTGTCTTTCTTAGAGCATCCGTCAGGGGAGCCGCGATATCAGAGTACCTAGGGATGTACCTCTGATAGTAGCCGGCGACACCTAAGAACGACCGAATATCGGTCTTCGTGCGCGGTTGCGGAAAGTCTCGCACAGCGGCCACTTTTATTTCAGAGGGGCGGCGACGACCCTGACCAATCACGTGACCGAGGTAGACAACCTCGGCCTGTGCTAACTGGCACTTAGGAGCCTTGACTGTCAAGCCCGCTTCGCGCAGGCGGGTTAGCACTGCCCGCAAGTGTGCCATATGCTCAGACCAGGATGCGGAGAATATCGCTACGTCGTCTAGATACGGTAAAGCGAATTCTTGCTGTCCCCGCAACACTTTATCCATGAGGCTTGAAAAACAGTATGGCGCGTTCTTCAAACCAAAACTCAACACTTTAGGACGGAATGTTCCCATTGGTGAAATGAACGCCGCATACCTACTAGCCTCTTCTGTAAGTGGAACCTGCCAATAACCCCTGACAAGATCTAGGGTGGAAATAAACTGAGCGCTACTAACTTTCTCAAGGCGCTCCTCGATGTTAGGGATCGGATAAATTTGATCCTTAGTGATGGAATTAAGCCTGCGGTAGTCGACGCAAGGACGAGGTTCCTTGCCCGGTACCTCAACTAAAATCAAAGGGGAGGTATAATCACTCTCACCTGCCTCAATAACACCGAGCTGTAGCATTTTCTTTACCTCAGCCTCCATAATATCGCTCTGGCGGGGTGACACCCGATACGCCTTGGATCGTACTGGCTCTGTGGAGGTAAGTTCTATATCATGAGTAAGTACAGAAGTCCTACCAGGCCTCTCAGAGAACAGACCTTGAAACTCTTGTAATAGCTGGTGTAGTTCGGTTTTCTGCTCAGGCGACAGCGGTGCTTTACTGATAAGGTCACTAATGACTTGACCGGTGTCTTCCCTGTTCGTCACTGAGCCTAGTCCCGGAAGCTCGACCGGAAGCTCTTCAGGAACGTTTACCATCATGCACACCACTGCTTCCCTTTGTCTATAAGGTTTGAGCAGATTACAGTGGTAAACTTGCTGTGCTTTCCGCTTTCCTGGCAGACTTACCACGTGGTTAACGTCCGACAGTTTCTGAACAATTCGTGCTGGGCCCTCCCACTGCACGTCTAGTTTGTTGTTTAGCGATGTACGCAATATCATGACCTCATCGCCCACCTCAAAACGACGGGCCCTGGCTGTCCGATCATAATAAACCTTGGCCCTCTGCTGGGCCTTTGCCATTGCTTCACCTGACAACTCCTGTGCCCTTCTTAAGCGTTCGAGGAGCTTAAGCACGTACTCCACCACGACTGGGTCGTCGCCCCTACCTTCCCACGATTCTCGAAGCATGCGAAGCGGAGATCGAAGCGAGCGACCGTACACCAGTTCAGCTGGCGAAAACCCCGTAGCCGCATGCGGCGCGGTCCTTAAAGCAAACATCACCCCAGGCAGACACAGCTCCCAGTCAGTTCGATGTTCAAAACACAACGCTCTCAACACGCGCTTCATGACGGAGTGGAGCTTCTCAACGGAATTCGACTGTGGGTGGTACACTGAGCTGTGTAGCAGCTTTACCCCACACCTTTCGAGAAAAGTTGTCGTCAAAGCGCTAGTAAACACTGTGCCCTGATCTGATTGAATTTCTGCAGGAAAACCAACTCGCGCAAATATGGACAGTAGTGCATTGACTATCTCAACTGAGCTGAGTTCTTTAAGCGGCACTGCTTCAGGGAACTTTGTCGCTGGGCAGATCACAGTCAAAATGTGTCTGTACCCCGTGGCTGTTACCGGCAGAGGTCCCACTGTATCAATAACGAGCCGTCTAAAAGGCTCCGTAATGATAGGTACCAATTTTAACGGCGCCCTCGATTTGTCCCCTGGTTTGCCCACCCGCTGACAAGTGTCACATGTCCTCACGAAATGGTCTGCGTCCCGAAAACACCCTGGCCAATAGTACTCTTGCAAGAGACGGTCCTTAGTTTTCTTAACTCCTAGGTGTCCGGACCACGAACCCCCGTGTGACAAGCGCAACAGATCCTGACGATAGCATTGAGGCACGACCAGTTGATCGAACTCCACTCCTCGGCGGTCTAGATACTTCCGGTACAGGACTCCACCTCTTTCCACAAAACGCGCAGTTTTCCTGGCGATACCTTCTTTGACATTGCAGCGCACGTTTTCCAGGCTGCCATCCTTTTTTTGCTCGGCTATCAAAGCCGACCGGCTGACTCTTAGCAACCTATCAAGTCCGTCTGACGTAGGCGCGATGAGCAAATCTGTAGATAGCTCTTCTAACTTTCCCGTGTCGGGCGGTTCCTCTCCAGTATCTGGCGCCTTCAACGCTACAGACTCAATTTTATTCAGTTCGGGCGTGCTCTGAATATCAGCTTGCTGCGCCTCTGACCCTTTTTCGTTGTTTGATAACGTCGGCCCCGCAACTACCGCCTTTGCAGCGAGCTCCCGAACCTTCGATCTGGTTAAGGCCTGAACACTAGCTTCACCAAACAAAAGCCCCTTCTCGCGCAGGAGGTGATCGGACCTGTTTGAAAATAGGTACGGGTACTGGGGTGGCAGCATAGATGACACTGCCGCCTCTGTCTCAAGCGCTCCGAAAGGTCCTTCAATAAGCACTTTTGCTACCGGCAGACACACGCTATGAGCTTCCACGGCTTGCTTGATCCATGCGCACTCGCCCGTGAACATATGGGGTTCTACGTAAGATGGGTGAACTACATCCATCGTAGCTGCGGAATCGCGAAGCACTCGGCACTCTTTCCCGTTCACGAGGAGGTCTCGCATGTAAGGCTCGAGAAGCTTCATGTTCTCGTCCGTGCTGCCTATTGAAAAAAACACAACTTTTGGTGTTGTTTCCGGACACTGCGCCGAAAAGTGACCCGGCTTCTGGCACGTATAACACAAGCGCGCTCGCCTCATCTCGAACCGCTTTCTGCGTTTGGCTGCCGCCGTCTCTTTACGTTTGGTCGGACTGCTTTCGCTCGCATCCGCACTACGCGTGTCCCCCTTTAATCTCATGGGCGTGAATTTCGGCCTCTCAAACTTGGAGCCAAATTCACCCTTTTGACCGTCCTTAGCTCCGCGAGCTCGACGCGTCACAAACTCCTCGGCTAGCTCAGCGGCTCTAGCCACCGTACTCACGTCTGGCCTATCCAAGACCCAGTATCGCACGTTCTCCGGTAACCGACTATAAAACTGTTCTAGCCCGAAACACTGCAGAACTTTATCGTGGTCACCAAACGCTTTCTCTTCTTTGAGCCACTCCTGCATGTTCGACATAAGTTTGTAGGCAAATTCTGTATATGACTCACTCTTGCCTTTCTCACTCTCCCGAAACTTCCGACGGAACGCCTCCGCAGACAGCCGGTACTTTTTTAGCAGACTCGATTTTACTTTGTCGAAATCCTCTGCTTCCTCTCTATCCAAGCGAGCGACTACGTCGGCCGCCTCGCCGGGTAACAAAGTGAGCAAGCGCTGTGGCCACGTTTCCCGAGAGAACCCCTGCTTCTCGCACGTTCGCTCAAAGTTAACGAGGAACAAACCAATGTCCTCTCCAAGCTTAAACGGCCGCATCAGGTCAGTCATTTTGAACAATACGCGTTCTCCTGCACCGTGTGCCTGACTTCCATTACGAGCGCGTTCCATCTCTACCTCAAGACGCTTCATTTCCAAAGCGTGTTGACGGTCACGCTCTTGTTGCTCTCGCTCTTTCTGTTCTTTACGTTCACGCTCTTCTTTTTCTTTTGCAGTCTCCCTCTCTTCAATAGTCTCAAGGCATTCCGACAGCTCGTCATCCTCAGCCTCTAACTCAAGAATAGCCTTTAGCAGTTCTGGTTTTCTGAGTTTGTCCGAGACATCCAGACCCAACTCTCTTGCAAGCTCCAACAATTTCGGTTTGCGCAACGACTTCAAATCCATGGCTGCTCTGAATGCTGCTTTCTCTACTGCTTACTATTGTCTTGCCGCAAACTAACCCGGCAGCAACGACAACCACAATTACCAGCTCTGTTTCTGACACTAACAAAAGCCTGGCAAAGCTCAGAAGAAGAAAGTCCCGCACTCACCAAACCTCGCAGGCAGGAATTCCGCGCAGTCGTTCCGCTGCAGGCAACCAGTCGTCACACAGGGCTCGTTGCACTGCTCCCGGATCGTCGTTGAGCTGCTCAGCATACAGTCAACTGCATCTCTTTGCTGCTGGCCTCCGTTGTCGCGATCTCGCCGCTGGCAGACCGTTGTTTGAAGTCGGAGGCGATCCCACCGCTGCCACCAGATGTTTGGGATCCGACTTGCTGGTACGATCTGTTGGGAACTAGGCGCTGACGCCCGTGGTTGTACCTGGGTCGCAAGCCCCAAGGGTAGCGTTGGCCTGGCGGCCTGGGGTACAACTGGAAGCATCCGAAGGTCCCGGCAAAGCATGAGTCGACTGGTAACAACGAAACAACTTGTTTATTTTAACATCGCAAAGAGTTGGTGGTCAGGTTTGACCGAAGTAGGGAGACGGGAGAGCACTTCACTCAACTGAAGAAATCGGAGCCCTCCTTTTGGCGTCCGGGGGCAGCTGTTTTTATACTCTCGCAGTTGAGGGCAAGAAGGAACCCCTCAAAAGACGAGCACGTGAATGTACAATGGGCTAATGGTGACGCACACTGTCGTGGCGCTGCGCACGATCTCGTAGCACCCCGTCGTGGCGCTGCGCACGATCTCGTAGCCCCCTGTCGTGGCGCTGCCGGTCGGACACAATGACTGTAACGAGAAGATGGTCCCTGCTTTGGCATCGCCTGTTTCGGGCACAATGACTGGAACGAGATCCCTGCTTTGGCATCGCCTGTTTCGGGCCCAATAACTGGAATGAGATCCCTGCTTTGGCATCGCCTGTTTCGGGCCCAATAACTGGAATGAGATCCCTGCTTTGGCATCGCCTGTTTCGGGCACAATGACTGGAATGCGAGGAGGATCCCTAGGCGGTCGCATCGCCGCAGACGCGCCTGGAAACACCTGGCGATGAGTGTTGCGGCGACGATGATCGGGCCAAAATGTCTGCCGCCCCGCCGCAGACGCGCCGGCAAAACCACGTGTCGCAGGCGAAACGCAACAGGGGGTACATCTCTGGAGCGGTCGAGGTGTATCTTACGTTGCGGCTTCTGCCGCGCCTTTTCTTTCAAGCGGAAAGGCGAGGTGCACTGGGTATTTGGAGAGCGTTTCAAACTCTATACGTGAACTCTGGCCTGAAGTGAGCCGAAGGGCAAATATTAAGTCAAGCTAAAGTGATACATTAATGCTCGAGAACATCTAAGGCGTCAGTGATAAAGTGTGCACAGCTCTAGCAGTCGAGAAAATCGAGGTAAATTTAGGAGGACACGACTTGAGACTCCACCGTAACATTCGAGCCCAGTGACGCAGGAACTCCTCTTTGTAATTATGTCACTAGTACTCAACCATTCATAATAAAGAAATGATTGCATTGTATTATAAGACGGAAGAAAATCCTCCTTGTCTACTTCTATTCGAGACAATGACGCAGACAGTCGAAAGGTTTCGTTTTCGTTCGACTCTGAGCACTGTTGTTATCGCGTAGTGCCGTGCTGGTTTTGCTGCCTCACAAAAGTCTTCCAAACTGCAAGGAGCAGAGGTGCCACGTCCGTGACCAAGAACAACTGCAGCGGCGAACCCGACGTGACTTCGCACTGTGTCGCATGTTGGTGATGTGTGCAAGTGAAGTCCTTGCTCGCGGGAGAGAGATTTGTATTGAGCCAGCGCTAGGCATTCTTCAAACGCGATTTTCTCTTTAACGAAGTCTTCTTCTTGGCACGATACAAGCGCTGCGAGGTTTCTGGAATCGTGTGTTTTGATAGTCCACGTTGACTTAATGTTTGCCTTTAGTGTCCCTCTAAACGAACAGCGAGCTCTGCTTTAATAGTAGCGGGGATAGGGGCGTCGCGTTCGAATAGTTGTGCAGGTTCGTCCTGGAGTGGGCTTATGTGCGATGGCTAAGCCGTTTCGTATCCGAATGCGCAAACAACAGCTTGTGCTTAAAGACCTCGGTTATTTCGCAGTGCCGTCTGAATGCTGCCGGCGTGAAAGACGAAATCGGGAATGATCGTGTTCGTGGCAAGGGAACGTTCGGCGTCGTTAGCACCTGCCTTGGCGGTCCGCTCCTTTCATTGCCCGGTGGAAGGGGGTTAATAGACACGCACAGGGAACGGATCTCGACAGATTGCCTGCATTCGTATGTGTGTCCGTGCAACACGCAGGCACGAGACACACGCACTTGCATTTGCACCCTGTCCCCCTCCAGTGGCCGTCGTGTGGCGATGAGGAAGCGAGCAGCGGGCGACCGAGAACGCCAGCGGGCATCTATTTATCGGCCAAGCGTGCCTTACGAGCTCCAATTCTCCCGCCCATATGCGCCTTCCCCCCCACCCCCCTCCGCGCCCTTTCTGTCTCCTCTGGGCCGACCTCTCCTCACTGCGTTGTTGTTACATTTTCGCTTTCATTGGCGCGCGCGCGGACTGCTCCTTCGGCGGTTTCTTTCTGCTGATACATGTGTGTACGGTCGCGATCGCGCCCTTGCGAGTTCGACCTTGTTTATTTTTTTTTCTTGGCTGCCCGGGTTTCCTTTCGGCGCTGTCTGGCGATGGCCTGTTTGTGCTTTGATTGCGAGTTGCGGAGGGGTTTTCCGTCTCCGCTCTTCTGTTGTGTTTCGTTTGGTTGGCGGTCGCGGTGGCGCGGCCATTTGAGAGCGGGAATTAGAAAAAGAGGGCGCAAGATTTTGGATGGCTTCCGTATCGTCGGCCCGTAGAAGTGTGCGCGTTGTTGATGTTCTCTTCAACACCCCTTCCCGCCAAATGTCTGCGGCTTTCTGTCCCGGCTTCATGTTGTGGTGCTTTTTTTTTTCCCCTTCGTTTTTGTCACACGCTCCCGCTATCTCCCTCCTTTGCTTGTTTGTGGCCACGCTGCGCGTTCTGTTCCCATAGCTTTATTGTTTGCGCTCGGACGGCCGTCGTCCCCGCGCCTTCCTGCCTTTGTGCGCCGGCTTTCGCTTCCTCGTGCCCCAGTGTGTGTCTGTGGCTGTCTGCCATTCATTCGCCTTTTTGCAAATGGCAACGAGGAAGCGGGCGACGGTGGGGGAGGTTGGGGGGTCGGGGTATTCCCCGTGAACTTGACCCGCTTCGTTGGCACGCGGTCTCCCTTTTCTTTTTCTGTCGAAAAGTGCCCCTTGTTCCGGGCGCTGTCTGGTTGGTTTGCTTGTCCTTGTAGTTTCTTTTTTTATGTTTGCGTCCCGCTGTTGACTCCGCCGTTGTCTTTGGTCTCCCCCGTCTACGTCTCGTTTACTACGTCTGTGCGTGCGTATGTGCGCGCGCGGCACTCGGTCGGAGCAATGCCAGTCGGCCCGTTGCTTGTTTACTCCCCGTTTTCAGTCTGCAGACGCTGTCCGTGTCTCTTCTTTGTTGATCTGAGCCGCTGTCTCTTGCATGCAGTCCTGGTTGTTCCTCCTTTTCTTTTTTTTCTTTTCCGTTTCTTTACTACCTCTGCGACATTCGACGAGAGCCGTTTCGGGATGCTTTTGCGTGGGCCGGTCGACTTTTTCGTCCGTTCGTGGCGTTCGTGACGCCGATGCTCGTTTGTAGAGTCACCGTTTTCGCTGTTTGTTGAAGCGTGGACCTCGGCGGAAGTTCGCCTCTCGCATTCGCGGCGCGCGTGCCGAAGAAGTGCTCTGTTGTTTGCCGACGCCTCCGATCGGATTCGACGTATGCACGGGGATCGGCTTTGTTTGCTCCTTTTCTTTTTTTTCCCTTCGATGTTACGACGTCGTGTATTTGCTTCTTCTCGCGAATAGTTGTCTTCTTTTCAGATGCTGGCGTTATCCTTGGAGAAGCCTCGTACTGTGTGTAGTTGCTGTTCTGTGGGCTAGCGTCGCGCGTTCGTAATAAAGGAAGCCCTTAATCCTGTTTCAATTTCTCCTAATGATTGTACCACGGTTGGGTGTAGTGGCACCTGGTGAACCGAATACTTTTCTAAATATACTGATGTGGCAGCTAAGTAGTACTATCAATAACAAATAACGAACCTGCACAATCTTGAAATACATGGGACCCGAAGTTAGCGCACGAAATCGGACGTGCGCTCTAAAGAGCTGCAGCAGGTTTTGGTACGCTAACTGACGGTAAGCCTTCTTAGCCTACCATTTTCAAACTTCTCAAATAAAAACAAGGCGAGCGTGTGCCCCTGCGTTGCCCATTACCCACCGAAGTCGTTAGCTGGAATTGGTTTCGCTGCGGTCTTTTGCGAAAGCCTCGAGATCTTCCCAGAAACCGTGTACGGGCACAATCAAGTCGACTCACACAGTCGCTAGCTTCTACAAATGGTTCTATTCGAGGCAAGTGCGCGTATTTACGCGCACGTACAATACCATACTCGTGCGGAAGCAGTGACGCCCTGCCCGCTCTATGTGACATCGAAATAATAAGAAAAAAAAAAGTCATTGACGAAGCCAGCGAAGGCACGCTCACACTGGGTACGTGAACTTGCATTTTTTTTTTTCGTGCCGCTCCAGTAATCGCTATTATCGAGTTCATGTCTGTCGTGACACAACGAAGGGAATTCTGAAACAGCGGCTCACGACCACGCGCGCTGCAGCGCAAGCTCGCCATCACGTCCTTTCTTTACAATAGGTCCTCCGTTCCCATACGGTCATTTGGAAACTGACCCGTCTGGTTTGCGTAATGCTTCTTTCCTCATGTAAGAGGAGTTCGATAAACTACACCATCTCTGTAGTTAAGAAAGGGAGTGGTGTCCGGTGCTGCAGCCCCCCTCTCTCTCTCTCTCTCTCTCTCTCTCTCTCTCTCTCTCTCTCTTGTCGGCGGCAAGGTTACCGATTCTGCAGAAAATACTTGTCTCGCGCGAAGCGGAGAAGGCAACCTTGACACTGACGCTTTCAACTAGCTTTTCCACATTGTGGGACATCTTAAGTGAGGAACAAGGTTGGCGACTTACTGGCTGTTACGACATTAAAACACTGAATATATATTTTGTCGCGGCATGTCTGCACGTCTGTAAATTATTGTTTTATTATGTGCCGCGAACTTCGCGCAGGGAAATTTAATTTAGCTCGATCGCGCGGTCACCCTAGATTTTTTTTTTTTTAGCTGAGCCTGTCAAGCAACGGTAAACCGTTTTTAACCGCGATTGAGTATATCCGCAATTATTTCCTTCCAGGTAGCCATTTACAAAATAATAATAATAATAATAAATGAAGTAATTGTCCACATGGTACAGGTAGTTAGCGGTAGCTGTTATAATAGGATCACAAATTAAGCACATACACAGAAGACGAATCATACTACATCTATGCAAGCGGTGCTAATTTGCATAACTCTTTTAATAGTTGCGCTCGACCATCTAGCCCAGCAAGAATTACTCCTAAGTATTAGCGGAGTCCTTTAATGACACACCAAACGACTTTGGTATTAGTGAAGCGTTGAGCGCGCCACCGCATTCGGGCGTCAGCTGTGCACGGGGAAGACGCGCCGGAGCCGTTACGCAAGTCGGCCGAGAAAGCAACCCCCCCACCACCCCCGCCGTGGGAAAGATCACAGCGTGTAAACAAAAGAACTCGCTGTATGTGCGTCGGCAGCTCGCAAGGAGACACCAAGGCCGGCGCTGTTGAGCGATGGTTGGGCGTCCCCCGGGAAACGGCGCCCGCCGATCTCCATTGTCTTCCGTGTGCGCGCGCCGTAAAGCGAGCCGCCGTGTGATGAGCTCAACCGGGGCAGGAAGAGATGCCGCGCATATTATGTTGCACGTCGGTCGAGGCAAAACAATCCCCGTGCTTGGCGCTGTAAGGAGAAGAACGGGCAGGTTAATAATGCCTGTAGGACTACTGCATTGGGCTAGTTAGTGAAGCATACCTGTAAGTGGAGAATGCGCAAGTTTACACTCGTGCACGGAAACTATTGCCCTTTTATATAGTTGAGTGTGGACGTGTGTTGACCTGAGCCCGTCTACTAATGGTGCAGGTCGCCGGGGACGTGACACAGTGCGGGCCAGACGCAGCTGAGAGCGAAGAAGTATTATTCCGAAACTATGTTTTAGTTGATTTCGCGTTACGAGGTTTGCTACCAGAAGAACAAATGAATGTCAAAATTCAATTTCCAACGTGGTTAAAGGGCATAAGAAACGAGCATGGCGTAAAATACAAAGGGGTGGACACGCTCGTGCGCTTTTTAAGCATGGCAAGTATGCACCAACTGTGTACACTCTTAAGCAAACTTACACCCTTTTGCCACAACGATAAACGTCATCTGTCTTTTCCTTTCTTTAACGCGGCGAGCCCGGTACTTTCCAGTAACGAACGGCGTGCGCGTTATACGCATGACATAGCATTACAGACAGAAAAGTAGCGGGCGCGGCGTTTTCAAGAAAGGAAACGCAAGCAAGGCAGATGACAGTTATTGTTGTGTGGCAGAGATACACCCCAAGGGGTGTAACTTTCCCTAAGAGTGTAGGCTATCCGAAAGTCGCTTCAAGTAGTACACCATCCGTGTTTAAGCTTCGCGCCGAAACCCCAGTGTGGTGTCGCGGATGTCGTGTTTCTTTTTTCGCATTCTTCAGGCTGTTGTGGCGAAGTTGGTGTTCTGGATGCTTGCCAAGTTCAGTCTTTGACTCCTTTGGAATGCAACGCAGCCCATCATTAGCCCTAGAAAAATTACCTCGCCCCGAACAAGACGCCGTCAAAAGATCTGTGGCGTCACGGAGGGGTGGTGTGGCAACTTCGAGGCGGCGACGCGTCATGTATTTCGATTGTGCTTCTCTCGCTTACAAAAAAGCCTCAACTCACGGGAAAAATGAGTTTGACGTAACCTGCTCGAACCTAGGTAACTTTTTTTTATTGGTAAAGATGGACTACGTTGGATTATATACAGGAGTAAAAGACTAAAGCTAGCATGTTTCGAAGTCTTGTACTACGCCACGACGACCGGCATATATATGTAGCGGCGTGAAGAAAAAAGCAAGAAAAAGAATTCGAGTCTTATTTTCATTTTTTTTGTTTGAGTAATCAGTCTGTCGCCGCGAAATTAACGGGAAGATGGTTCTGAACGAGTATGTAATCGGTGTAAACGCGTTTAGTGTTCCTCTTTAGTTTTGTTTTAAGGGCGAACACCTCGTGCGCTAGTTTCAGAAGAGCTATTTTCGTTGGAAAGAACAGCACTTGTGTGAACAAAGATGCGTGCGATGCTTGCAAACGTCTCGCTACTGTGAAGGCACTTTGAATATGGCACGAACGCCTGGAAGCTGGAATTCATTTGGTAGACAGCTAGCAATGCGCGATACTGGTAAAGGTTTAGTTTTCCTTTCCCCCCCCCCCCTCCCCTTACCAGAACGCCTGAATCTTTAATGTAAGCTCGGTTCCAGCGCCGATTTCGTGTTCCCCGTGAAATTTTGCTCGCACTGAACTTTGCCCAAAGAAGTTCTCGGTCCGTGGTCAGCGCTGAGACTGTTCTCTTTCTCCCTTCTCCCGTTTTAATGTAGGAATTGTGACTATATTTTCGAAGTCCTAAATTATCTCGGCATTTTTTGTTGCTGTTGTTAAAGAGGTGTCTTAGCGTAAGCGGTGGTGTTGTAGCTTTGTTTCGTATTTTGCTCCGGCGTGGCAAGTACACGGCCATCGTCCTTGAATCGTGGTCACTTGACCTGCTGCTCTGACTCGTGGTTGCAATCGCTCCTTCGTTTAGTGCTCCGCTTTCGCCAGTGGGCGCACTGTCGCGTCTTCACGAGTCCAACGCTGCCACCGTGCCGCTCGCCGCGTGGAACCAGTGGCACGAATGAGAGGGGAGATGTTCAACGGCGCCCCCGTGGTATAGGCGAGCCCACGTGACACGGCGGGCGAAGATGAATGAGAGCGGAGGGGAGGGAAAAAATGGGGAGGGTAGTGAGGCAGCGATGAACGTGATCATCGCGATGGGGGGGGGGGGGGGCGGAGGAATGCCGCTCGTAATGGCCTGTGCGTGCGTTGGTGGTGGTGCAATGTATGCCACGATGCGCCGGCGTAACGATTTGTGTGCCGTCCGCAGCCACGGGAGAAAAAAAGGAACAAGAATTAAAGAAGCGAGGGTTTGATGGCGGAGAAAGCGGGAAGCGGTTTATGGTGCGGCGCCGCCGTCGACGTGAATGAAATATGATAATTAGCCACGTGGAGTGCGGCGCGTTTGCCATCGAAGGGAAGCGGAAACGGCGCGCTCTGCTCCGATGGGCGAACGGGGAAATAGAGCAGGCGTCGCCTCGGCCACCGCGTCTCGAGGTCGCGCGCGCGTCTGTTGTCGCAGCCGCGTTCAAGTACGGCGATTATCTTCTGTCCAAGCTTTGATCTTCTGGTGCTTCGAACGTCTTTGTAAATATGAATTGATATTGAGAAGGACAAAAAAAAAATACATTGCTTCTTGAGTATGCTACTATTCGCATATATTATGCATGTGCACGGACACTTATTCTCGATGGTGATCTTACAGAACTGTGATTGCTCGAGAAAGATTGGAAGGTGAAGCGTAGTAGATGAAGCCACGAGCACGTCTGAAGCCGGAAGTACGAAGACTAGACAATTCACGTACCACCCGTCATTTTCGTAGAATAGCCGGGGTCCTCCAGTTCTGAAAGTATTAAGGGCCCTGCTGTATAGCTGAACGAGCACGGCGCAAGAGTTGCCTTTAGTGATATTTATAGGAAACTTTGGTTTGTGCCGTCTTAGATTTGTACAACTTAGCTAGATAATAAAGACCAGGCCCTGTGGGTTCTACTCTTTTATTTATTTATTTATTTATTTATTTATTTATTTATTTATTTATTCATTCATTCATTCACAGGCACGTTGTGTGTGTCGGTTCGGGGTCTGTTGTGGTTCTTATTATTACTTTTTTTTTTAGTGTCGTGGAGCGTCTTGGGGGGGGGGGTTCTCTCTTACTATTATTATTATTATTATTTTTGGCATATCCGCGCACTTCAGCGGCCTTCGAGGTTCGCCTTTGCTCTTCCACTCGTTTTATTTCCTCCCACCGAGATTCCGCTCCCTCGTTAGCTGTTTTCGCTTTACGACCGTACCCGACCAGACGCCAGTATCGTTGCATGATTCACCTGCAACGCGCCATAGGCTACGTTTAATGAACCCGACAGGGTTGGCTGGGTCAAATCGACTTGTCGGGCTGGAAACCGGTCGCAAGGGTTCGTGTAAACTTCGTGTCATTCCGCGAACAAAATGTCGGTTGCCTCGCCCAACTCGTCTGCGTGTAAGCGCGGTCGGGTCGGACCGAGTCAGCTCGTTATCCGACTCGACCCGCTCGCGTTGAGGTCATATGAACAAAGCATGCGCTCACGGCTTTCTACTGGTGCCATGTTTGAGTGCGAAAGCACCACTAGCCTGCCAACCTGGATTTTTCGCCTCTGTGCCTCTTCGACGGTTTCATCGGGCGAGGAGGATAGGGCGCTTTTCCTCCTCTCTGGCTTGGGTGATCCGGCGCGACGCTGCTTGAAAGTATTGCTGTCGCGTGCTGCGTAACGATTTCGAGATGTTTTATATCTTACTTTGTGAAATTTACGCCATGTTCGTTCATATAAGGTCGTCAGGGATGCCTTTCGGTGCACCGGTAACTACTGTAGGCAGAAATATGTCTTGGGGGGGGGGGGCGTAAAAATGTGACGCGCGTAATCAGCCGCGGTGTACGCGCATTATCAGTCGCGGTGCGTGTATGTGTTGTATACTGTATTGCTTATATCGATTTTAATTCAACAAAGAAAACCGGCGTCTCTGTATTACCAGCATTAAATGGTAAATCAGCTCACTGTCTGATCGATTGGCCTAGGGAGTAAAACATAAAACATAAGAGCGCACGCTCGTGCACGTGCCTATCAAATATTTGTGGTACACTGGCATCGTTCTCACGCATTTAAAGTCTAGTATGCTTGAAATTACCATATGTCTACGCTAGCCTTGCTGCATGAGGCCCATGGCGCTGCTCAACACAGCGATCACTGCGGTTGGGGAGCCAGCACGATACATATATAAGCTGTGTGCTTCGGCATTGCCTTTTTGGCCTGTATACAGCCATAATATTTGAGAGGGTTCGCATAAAAATAATGCGATGGCTATTCTTGAGTTCAAAATTTCCGTAATACGTGTGAGTGCGTCGTAGAAAACTCGACGAACACAACCGGAAAAAAAATCGGTTATCATCCTCTTTCTCTAAAAAGCAAGAGAAAACGGGCCTACGCCGCGCAACGTTGATAAATATATAACCGCTGATGTCGTATGCTAGGACCATGCGCTATATAGAATTCTACAAAGATATCTGTAATCCAGCACCCACTACTGCTTAGGACGCTCGCGCAGTTCGTAAACGGTCGCTTTGCTGGACAAGCTTAATTCAGACTGTAAGGTATGCTGCTATTACTAGCCAAAACTATTTTATTCATGGGTGGAAACCTCATCCATAAAACGAAGTAGTCACGCAATGTAACCTGCAGCGAAGAGTTTGAACGCTTGTCAAAAACAGCACAGCTCCTATCGTAGCAGAGCGGTACCCACGCTGTTACAATCGTCGCGCATGTTTCGTGGCTCCTAAACCGCAGCTTAGAAATAGAGAATAATACTGCAGTAAGGTCACATTAGTGATTGGAACATTCAGAAATGCACAATTGATCTCCAAGGCTGATTGTAGGCTCAAATATGCGCGCACACATCGCGCTGCGTCCACCTCAACGCCAGCAGAAATTCCGGCCATGACGCCTTAAACCACTTCAGCACGTCTCACAGAACCTTTTACCACGAAGAAGACGCACGTCATACTAAACAGACCGCACGACCGCGAAAACAAACGCCAAAACCCACCGCCGAGCGTATACCTGCCACGCAAAAGACCGCTTTCACCCAAGCCAGTACGGCGCTGCTCATAGGCGGCGCGACTGCGTTCACAGTATGGCGGCGCCTACGAAAAAACAATCTATAGCCCGGTGCGTTTCGCGTGCACAGCCTCTTCTTTTCGGGCGTACACCCGCGCCCGCGGTGGTGGGTTTCGAACTTACGACCCCACGCTCAGACGCCGAGTGTGCTAAACTTCCCGTCTTGCAGAGGGTGAATGTATGTAAACCATACGAATGTCTTGTACCGGTGGTAGAAAAGAAATCTCAGAGGAGAACCTTGCTTCACTTTTATTACCTTAAGTAAGTTTCTATGACGGCTTTGTTGATTCAGATTTGGTGATAAAATGCAGGCCGTCTCTAGGACCACGTGTAGAGCCGTCTTGGAGCATCGTAGACGACAGGAAAATTCCAATATTGCGAAAATTTAATGCCAAACACGCCGCATCCCCGATGCGTTTCAATAGTCGCGGAGTGTGCCTTACGTTGGGGAGTTCCTTCACCGACCGAAATGCCACCGATCTCCGAGGGCTCATGCGCTTCACGTCGCGCGACAGACAGACAGACAAGCAGTCAATGAGTTGATAAGGAACGATGAGGGTAACCCCTCATCGTTCCTTAACAGACCTTATAGGTCTGATTACGGTTGATAATGGTTCGACGCGGATGGATACAGTGCTAAAGAGCGATAAGGGCGAATAATGGTCAAGAAATCCTGCAATGGTTATTAAGTAGTGATAGGGGTCAGCTCAAGTGCGGTAAGGTTGATAAGGACCGATATGAGTTGATCAGGCCCGGATCGAGTCCGATAAGGTTAAGAACTGATAAGGGTTTATACTGGTTGGGTCAAGTTTCATAACATTGATAACGACACTCGCTCGTGTGGAGATGAGCAAGTGGCACAATTCTTACGCATACTTAGAAGCGTAACTCCCTGAGGCGAAGCGGCGCGTTACACTTCGAGGTATTTTGAGTCAGTGGCGGTTTCCGGCTTCTGTTTTCGTTGCTCCATTGCGCTTCTCTCTGCGCGGTGGAGCCCCTCTTGGCGTTGCTGCTTGCGTGCGTCGCATTCCCGGATCTTCGACGACGTCACAGAGAGCGCTCCTTTACACGGTTGATTTATCTAATTTTGTTTTGTTTTTCTTCGCCGTGTTGTCGATCCCTAGGCGCGGGCAGTTTCTCTCACCGCGCGCGGTTATTTCCGGACCGGGTTAGAAGGTCGGCACTTTCATTTTTACCTCGCTGCCGTCTGCGTCTCCACGCGAAGTTCTGTTCGAGTCTCCCTCTCCCACCGCCGCGCCAACCGCTCTCTTGGCGGAGCAGTGTTGCGACGCGCACGTGCAGTGTTGGGTTTTCCTCGCGGCCCCGGTGGTGCTGGCGAAAACGATATTCGCGGCACGCCGCGCGGGCAGGCGCATTGAAGAAAGAAAGAGACCTCGCCTGCACAAATAGTTCCCGAAGGACGACGCGCTCGAAATAGGCCTGTGTGTGGAGTACGGTCGCTCCCCAAGAGCCGGCTTTGCGTTTTGGAACCTGTTGAGTGCAACGTCCGAGCACCGCGCTGTTGTAGCGGGACGCTCGTGGCTTTTTCCTAAGCTGAATTCGTCATGACCATTAGAAAGCTCAGCGAGCTCTTTTATTACGATACCTGAAGGCGACGGATATGTGTGTCGTCCGACTGTGTAAGCGCCGGGCATCGTTGGGTTGCCCTCGCTTAAATTTGAACGCTTTCTTTTTGTATCTTTCACTTCCCCCTCCGCACGTGTAGAGAATAGCAAATTGGACAGTCTAGTTAACCTGCCTGCTATTTATTAAGGCGAAAGTCATTCAAGACTCATGGTGAAGTTTGTGTCAGCAGACCAGACCGCCGGAGTGTCCGCCGAAGCGTCATCACGCCATATGAAGACATAATGAAAACGTTTTAATAGAGATTGGTAGAGGTTAATGACTTGTAATGACTACTAATGACTCCGAAATGACCAGTATGTCTAACGACGGCCTGTAATGACCACAATTGATTAGAGATGACTAGAAATGTCTAGTAATGAGTAGTAATGACTACTAATGACTACAAAATGACCAGTATGTTTAACGTCGGCTTGTAATGACCACAATTGATTACAAATGACTAAAATGCTTAATAGTGAGCAGTAATGACAAATAATAACAAATGACTTGTAATGACTATGAAATGACCAGTATGTCTAACGACAAATTGTAATGGCTACAATTGATTAGAAATGACTAAAATTGCTTAGTAATCACCAGTAATGAGTAATAATGACTGAAATTACTTGTACTCACTACGAAATTACCCATATTTCTAACGACGCGTTGTAACGACCATAATTAATTATAAGTGCCTTAAAATGCTTAGTAATGACGACTGATGACTATAATATGACCACAATTGAATACAAATTACTAAAAATGCTTAGCAGTGAGCAGTAATGACTAAAATAAAGAAGCGAAAGAGGCGAATCATATGAGGAGGAAGCGTAGGCTTTCGCCGTTCACTTCTTACGAGAGATCTTAAGATACCCTGTAATTTTTGTCTCTATCCCTCTCGATTTTGTCAACCGACTCGCAAGAGAGCTAAGCCTGTTTATTGGGGTTTGACTGAAAGTGAAAAGGTGGCGAGTCGAACGCTAACATCGGCGTCCTGCTTGTTCCGCATCGGTTTGCGAACTTATCCATTCGCTCGTGGTCCTGTTTAATCTCCGGTTTCCTCTGGCATACAGGGTATGCTGACAGAATATGTGTATAGACTGCGGTGTGTGTGTGATAGACGCAACGCTGGTGCGTATCCGCACTCTGCGTTGGTCAAGTGTGCATCCACTATGGTTTGCTTGCTGCTGAAGTTCGATGAGGCCCCGATAAGGGTAAATAAACGTGTCAGTGCCCGTGGGTAGCAGGAATGGGGTGGGGGAGGGGACGTGTCACCGTCTTCGCTTATCTCGCGTTTTCGCAATCCTTGGGGGCCCACGGAGTGGAGGTCAGCGCGGGAGTGTTGTGTGTACATAGCACTGCACTCGCGTGCCGAGCAAGGTCAAGAGGACGGGGTCGTGCCGGTGTTTACACTAGGGCTGCACTGTTCGTCGGGTGTGCGTCGAGTGGTAACTTCCTTGTGCCTGATGTCGACGCCTCGCGAATGAAATCTGCGCTTGTCATTTTCAAGCCTCAGACACTTGCTTTCAGGTGTCAGACTTGCAAATTGCGTTCGTTGCTAGAAAGCAGCACAGGAGAATGAACGGGGTGGTTACGCATTAATAAATATGGCGGTGTTGCGCGGTGTACGGACGAAATCTGTTTTACTGCTTTCGTTGCTGGCTGCAAGCGTCTTGCAACTTGTCTTCCTACAGAGCCCGATTTGGCAGCTGATTGTTAGCGTTCTGCGAACGATTCTCTTATCTGCCTACTCTCTCGATTTTTCCACAAAATCAATGGATTTGGGCTTGGGTTACGGTTCCACAAATGCTGCGTGGTGTTTTACGAAAAATTAGTTTGCGATTAAGTCTCGCTCCTGCGTCTCCGATCTGAACCATCCGTCGGTAATCTGATGGTGAAAGGACGCAAGAGGGCTACTTGCTTCGAACAAGTTTCTGGAGCAGTTGAAATCGGCAACAGCAAATTCGCCGGAAAATAAGTGGCTGATCCACACAAAAATGTGTTCAATATTGGTGTCTACTGTCCTAAGTTTGTTGCTGTTTGCGTGTTGCGTCCGTCTCGGCCCTCTAGCGTTTACGCGACACAACGACACGACTTCTTCGGGATCGTAGCTTACTTTACAGGAACTCGGCCCGAGCGGGTTGATTCTAAAATCGAGACGACGCAGCCAGGCCCGACCGCGTTTGCATGCATCTTGCCAAGCTGGTTTGGCGAGTGAGTCAAGTCACCCTTTGCAGGTGGACTCGCCGAACTCGCTACTCTCGCTCGACCCGACCTGCTAGCTTTTCTACAGCAACCCGACAAGCCGAGTCGAGCCGACTTTATCGTGTTCATGTAAACATAACTCAAAGGAGTGGGACAGTTGGCGCTACTGTCTCGCGCACTGTGGCTGTAAAGATGGCGATTACACGTGTGAACGAAAATAAGAGTTTGCCAAGAAATGGAGTCTAAGCTCGCATGTGGGAGTTGCTACCCCAACATTCGAGGTCAGCGCCGCCTAAAGAAGCGCGGGGAGGTTAGTGCAGTGCCCACGAGGTTTGGCAGTAAGCATCGTCGGCTGGGGGGAGACATTCTCCGAGCACACGGGGCACGAGAGTGTCTAGAGGGGGAGGAGTGAGTGAAAGAGGCCTGCGAGCATTTGTGCACGTCTGCTTCCGGCGGCGCGAGCTGGGCTCGTGCCTTCCTGCGGCGGAGGAATGCAGGTGTGAAAAGAGGAAGCGAACTAAAGAGAGAGGGAAGGAAAGTGTGAGAAGGGGAGAGTGAACCGTTGACCCATTCTCTCGTCGTCGTCACGCTGGCCCGCCGACCCATTGTGTCGCGCCGCTCGTGCCGGCTGCTGATGACGGGACGGGCGACTTCCGCGTGACTGAGCCGAGAGGGAAAGCGGCCGGTGTGTATGCGTGAGAGAGAGAGAGTGAGGGGCTGGAATGAGAGAAGCCCGTCGGCATAGAGGAAACGAAGACCAGAAAGCCGAGCCCGGGAATGATATCATCGTCTGCGTGGAAGCGGGAAAAAGGAGGGGGGGGGGGGGGCTGCACCCTGCGACGACACATCGCCAGCGGCGAGCAGCCTTGAGCGCGACCTTGGCCGATTGACTGGCGCGCGCTTATAAAAGAGAGCCCGGGGATGCGAGGCCCGTTTCGCTTGGCTCGCCGCCGCGTCTCGCTTTGCCACGCCCACGCTCGTGTTGTGTCTGCGGTTTGCTCGTGCGTACGTGTTTTGGTATGTTTTTTTAACGAGATCGGGCAGGGAGGGGGGGGAGGTGAGTGCCCCTTGTTCCACCGTTGACGCCGCCTCGTCCCGTGTGTCTTCCCCCCCCCCCCCCCCCCCCCCGCCCTCGTCTCGAGCTTGCGTGCCCGTGGCTAATTGTTTGCGATGGTACGATCCTCCCTTCCTTCCGCCCACGCTTCTATTCTTTTACTTCTCTCGCGCCCCTAATGACAGGTCGACGCCGCGAGGTTGCGTTCTCCTTTCGGGTTTACTTGTGGCCATCGGCGTGTATCGCATACCTGGCAGCTCTCCCGAATTTCCCGCAAAGCTTACGATGTTGGGATGGTTGTTTGTGTTACCAATGTTGCGTCAAATTTTAGGAAAGAGCAAATTCTGTTCGAGAAAAGTTTTAAAGGTGCTAAAAGATGCGCCGTTGCTAGATTGCAAAAAATAAAAGAATACAAACAATTGTGATACTGCCGCTTGCGCCCTCTTGTGGCTGCGCAAGATACCATATGCGAGCAACAAAAATGTTATACTTGTTTCGGACAAATTAATTGGAGCACATTTTTGAAGCACACCAAATCAGTAACATCAAAGTCGCTGGAAAAGTGAGCGTCATCTAGAATCAATATGTTGCCTGTCAGTTTATGCTGTTCCACGTTCGCCGTTTTCTTGTTTGCTGCGTCTTAAGGTAAGTCGTCGTTGGTAACAGCCGCGTGAATTTCGCGGCTGTTGAATGAATAAATGCGTATTTCACCCCGCCTCCACCTAGTGCCGGTGAACGAAGGGTGCGGTTACAGTCTCACGTTTTCAAGGCAGTGGAGCCTTGCCGTACCGTTTATCTCGCAGCGTATGGCCCTTTCCTGTTCGGTGTCCTGCCGTGCATAGGGGTGTGTGCAAGAGTTCGGTTGCGAATGCCGTTTGCGTTTCGACATTTGCTGAACGGCATGCGTGTGCTGGCCTGACAGCGGAAGCTGTGCTAAGCGCTGGAACAGAACGAGAGAGTCGCGAAACGGTGGCTTCGGAGGAGGTGGAACGGGCATGACCGGCGGTGGCATCAGCAGCCGAGGCGGTTCACTGACACGCCCTCGTAAAGAGCCAGCTGAGCAAACAGCGGCGCAGGAAGCGGAGGCGGTCAGTCGCAGACTCGTTCACTGCTCCCTGGATGTGGGGCCGCGTGTTCGTTGTTGCGGTTTCGCCGACTCAGCTGTGCGGGCCGATCGTGTTCTGCCTTGCTGGGGGTTTCGCATCGAGGAAAATTATAGCTAATTTCTGGCCCATATAGGGCACATTTGACGCAGCAGTTCTGCGGAAAGCCATAAGGTAGAGAGAAGTAATTAATAAAGGGAAAATCAGACATCCACCCGTTTCGTAGCAGTTGCTACAAAGGAAACCCATGCTGGTTCCTCGAAAGAAAAGCCTCGTAGTTGAAAAATTTTTCCTGGTCCGGGTCTCGAACCCGGGACCACCGCCTTTCCGAGGCAGCCGCTCTACCATCTGAGCTAACCAGGCTTTTTTTTTTCTTTATTTCCAGCTTGGATACAAGCCTCAAAAGTGTTTGTGATCATAGATCACACTCGTTTTATATGTGTCAAAGTATCAAGCATTGACACCACAGCTTCATCACAGTCATTCATCTTGTACACGTCACGTACCTTCACAACCATTTCCACAATATATTCATACACAGATCGGCCTTCAACATCACACTGCCTATATGCCAAGAGACTACGCCATACTGCGTGCAGTCCAAGTAAAAAGATAACATCCATCTGTTCAAGATCGCGTTCAGGGGGTAAAAAACGAACGCCATGTGGATTGAGGGGTAGGTCTATCTTTAACGTTCTCTGTAATACATCCCAAAAGAATATGGCATTATTACAATCAATGAAAACATGTTCAATCGTTTCAGCTTTATGTCACAGAAAGCATCTGCTTCCCCATGGCACATAAATCCCTCTTTCCTCTGGCCACGTTTTAACAGACAAGGTTCCCTTGTGAAGCTTGAAGAAGAATGTTTTAACGTTTGCCGGTATACACATATTTTTAACCCTTTTAAGTACGCCTTGCCCAGGCCTTTCTTGAAAAGTTAACCGATACAATGGAACAGGGAACACACTTTCAATGAGATCCTTCATAAGACTCTTTCTTTTTACATTGGAGAGGTACTCAAGGGAAAATCTCGCCCTAAGGAAACGATAGGACGTTACAACTTCACGCAAGAACCTTGAAATTGTGTAGTGAGGGCCAATGGCTGAAGAAACAAAAAAATCAGGCATAGAAACTGTTAACATGGTTTGAAACGGATCTCTTTCGTCCCTTACCAATATGAAACGGGATACAACTTGCTGAAGAAACAAGTGGCACACCGACAGACCACCTTTCTTTACTCGACGAAACAAATTACTGAAAGGTTTTGCGAGAAAGTGGCAGTGAAATCAATAAGCAAAAGAGTATTGGTCTCTGGCGTGGCCATTGGAATGCCACGCCCTGTGTTTTTGAATATATTCGGTGGCTCACGACACCTAGCACTTATCTGGGGGTACCTTTGGATAGGTATCGTGAGACCGAGCCACTCTGGCTCGAAAAGAAAACGGATGAAATGCGTGCGATGGCCGAAGCATGGAGTGGCCGTGAATTGTCGATTTTTGCACGTGCCACTATTTGTAACGTTTTTCTCGTTGCGAAAATTATGTATCTTCTGCAGGCACTGTATTGTACACGTAAGCACATTAAAAAATTTCACCGAATCTTTGCCACGTTTATTTTGTGTTCTACGTGGGAGCGAACATCAAGGACAAATTTGTTTCTGAGCTAACCAGGCGGCTAGGAGATGGCAGGGCGAAGTCGAATTTGTCAACACGAAGCAAAGGCAAGTGTTTGACGTAGTAGTTCTGCGGTTTCCGCAGAACTACGACGTCAAACAAAATGGTACATTTGTTTACGCCCCACAACAAAAACTTTCTCCAGCGTATCATAGATGCTAGTTTAGTTTTCCGTGGTTCTGTCAAAATCTTTAGGTATTAGACTTTAGCGTAGCATACATGTATATATCGTGGCTGACAACGCACGGTTCGCTGACGGATGTGGCGAGTACACAATACATTTAATTATGAAAACAGTCTGCAGGGAATTGCAGGGGAATGACACACGACCTCTTCAAGCACGTTCGCATAGTTCCCTCGCTGTCACACGCACTTGTCTGACGCCTAGTCGCTCGGATAAATTCCACGCTCGTTTCCGAACCCTGTCGACTACCCGTGGGCGCACATGCGCGCACACGCGTACACAAGGACGCGCACAAGCACCGTGAACTCGGAAGGGCGTGGTCCGTTGTCCCCGCACCGCTGTCGCGCCTGTCACTGGCCCGCGAACACGCATGCCTTATAAGCAAACTACGAGACAAGGAACTATTCACTACATTCACTTAAAAAGATTAAAGTGATTGTGCGCAGCGGATACTCAGAGGTACACTAAAGAGAATGGTTTTATCAGTGTAGACTGGTGCATGAAGGCGTTCTCTTAAAATTATCGTTTCGTTCTTTTCGCGGTAAGGAGGTGAGTGATTACTAGTAGAGAAAAAAAAAAAAAGGTTGGAAGAAAGAAAAAAAAAAAACCTCCCATTTTCTGCCTAAACATCAGCGCCTGCACTGAAGTATGACGTCATGGATTTCGAAGTATATTTCTGTGTTTGGGCCGTTGTGGTGCTGCAGAAGTTATTGAAAGTTGCTAAGTTCAGTCTTTGGCTGTTTTAGAACACAATGTAGTCATTTATTTGCCGATAAAGAATTGCTTAGGTTCTAGCAGACGCCGTCAGTGTCCATGACGTCAGGGCGGTTGGTTCGGGAACAAAGGGAGAGAGAGAATTGTCGCGTTGTCGCTGCGATGACAGCCGCTGAAACATGCCGGCGCGTCTCCCGGATTCTGCAATTAAGGAGTATTTAGCCTCGGCGTGTTTTCATGTTAGTCGTACGATAATAGAATAATCCTCTGTCTTGCATAGGCAGTTCTTTCCCGGACGACGTAAAAAAAAAAAAAAATTGCCGTGCGTCTAGAATAAAGAGTAGACAAAGCTTTCTGTTAGAGAGCCTTGAAATAGCGGACTGTTATGTCGCGCGAGCTTTCAGTTAACCTGACGTTCAGGCAATTTTTTTTATAGGAAAGACAAACAAATACGCGCCCCTGCACACGCTAATTGCGAAAAGCATTGCACATGTGTCAAATAACGTAAATAATTTTTTTTTTTGTGCCATCCGCACGCAGCTTTTCCATTTTAATTTGTGTAGAAGTGCGAAAATGTTCGATATTCGAGTGTCCTTTTTTTTTTTTTTTTCCTCGCGTATTCGTTCGATGGAGGAAGTTTCCAGAGTATTTACGGCTCTGGAACTTTCGATGCGCTAGCACACCCGGCCTGGTGCCAACAGTTGGCCTAAGCACTAAGTATGGACAGCTGGGCTAGTTGGTTGTGATTAGCATTATGAAACATCGTTCCAGCGCACAAATGAACAAGGACGAGACGAGACAGACCACACTGGCGTTCGTGTTGTCTTTCTCTTCTCGTCCTTGTTCATTTGTGCGCTGGAACGATGTTTCATAAGGCCTAAGCACACTGCACCGCGTGTTCTTGTGACGACGGTATCGGGTTTTCCTTTAGCAAGGGGTTCGGCATAAAGGGACAATTCTTGCTGACCGAGCCCAGGTCTCTGGGCCGCATCAGCCCGGTGCTTTACTTTCAAAGGGAGATTTGCGCGGATCACTTCCTGCAGTCGTGGCACGTTTCGCGTTGCGCAAGGGCCCTCTCGGGTGTGAAAGTTTGCGTGTGTTTTAGCGTCGCGCCTTCCTCGAGTAAATAACCGTCCAGGAAGTGTGAGGAGGAGACGTTAGAGCCGCAGCCAGAACCCGGAGCGGAAACAAAAAATAAAGACAGCCAGATATTGAGGAAGCCGTCGCTTGAAAGAAACAGCCAAATGAAAGTAAACGAAGGCAAATAAGAAGCACTGCTCGGCGACCTTGAGAGGCATCAAGAATGTTTCGACGATCGAATCTGACTTGTACGCTGCTGCGCATTTATTTTCATTCTTCCTCTTTCGCGTTTCCGTCTTTATTATGACTCTTTATTTTGTATGTGTGTCTTCCTTCGCCCCTCCTCCTTCATCGTTCCGACTATATTTAGCTGGCTTCGGCGTCGTTCCTTTTCTTTTCTTGTTTCTTTTCGAGCATTGCGCCTCAGCCCACTTATGTTTTCGTCTTCGTTTTTGTTTTTTCTATGCGTTTCGTTCTCGACTTTTCTCGGTCTCGTCCCGCCCGCTCCCATCACGTTCTGTGTTTATTTCTCTGCTTCGTTCCCGTGCATTATTCTTTGTCATTCTTTTTTTTATATGTTTGTTTTGCGTGTGTCGCGAGCGTACTACGCTATTCTCGAACTGAATGAATGCAAGGGTGGGGGGGGAGGCGTGCCCCTTTACGCTATCTTTACGCGCGCGCGCGAAAGTTTTTCCTTTTTCATTCAATCGGTGTCCCTTTCATTGTTTTGTTGGTTTACTTTCAGTATTTACGCGGCTTCATTGTTTGGATCTGTCGGCTGCCTCATAAGCGAGTTGGTATTTCTTTCTTTCTTTCTTTCTTTAAACCACCTCCTGGATTCTTCGTATCGCCGTCCCTGTGTGGTCTCGCACCTTTTCCGAAGCGTTCGGAAACATCGTTTGTTCCTTCCGGAACGCCGTTAGGACTAATAGTGATCTTTCGTTCTTTCGCTAATCTTCGTTCTTTTTCTTCTTTTTTTTCCCTTCCTAACTACCTCTATGCGACTCCCTGCCGCGCTGTTTGTTCGTTTGACCGTTTCGAAACCTCGGTTGCGGTTTATCGCTTCCAATTCTTGTCGGTGCGTCCAGACGGCGTTTTGTTGCCGCCGCGTCGTTGTTCGGTGTCTTCGCTTCCTTAAGAAGTCCTTAGTTTCATTCTCCAAGTTTCCCGTCCCTTTCTTTTTAAGCTCGCATGCTACGGTACGTGTTCGAAAAGCCTTCTGCCCTACTGTACGCCTACTGTATGCGAGGGCAGCTGGTGCAGTATACTGGAATATGGGGCAGAGCTCTCAGTAAAAGGAGACTAGCTTAGTGGAGGGTCACCACTTTCTAAAGGGAATCCGTTATGTGAAGGCGAGCGCATGCGCGCTGTCTGTGCCGGCGACGACGAAGGTTCGCGTCTTTTTTTCACGTCTTGTTTTTCTTTATTTTCTTCGTGCCTGCTTCCGCGCTGCGCGAGCACTTTCGTTTGGTTTCTTTCGTCGTCGCCTTCTTCCTTCCCTCAAGGTCGGCCGTTCGCCTTTCCAGCCTCGCCTGTTTCTTTAGTTTTTCTTTCTTCTTTTTCTCTGAGTTGTCTCGTGCTCGAAGGAGGATGATTATTCTTGTTCACGTCTGTGCGTGTCTCGCTTTTCTCTGGGGCACTCCCGTCTCCCTCCTCGCCATTTATTGTCACTTCCCTCCCATTCGGCTTACGTTCTCGTTCATTCATTCATCGCGCTTTTATTGTTGCCTCGCCCCGCCTGGGCAACCACGCTTCCGCGTTCTTCGGCGATGAGTGTGCGCAGCTTGTTCTTTTTTTTTAATACTTATTTCTCGTTCATCGCCGCTCGCTAGGCGTGTATGCTCTACTTGTTTATTATTGGCCTTCGCTCCTATCATTAGTCACTGGCGAACGCCTTTTTCTTTGCTGTTTTTTTTTTCTCTTTCGTTTGAGACGAAAGTGCTTGATTTTCTCTTTCCTTTCGTAGCGCAGTTGGCGTGGCCATTATCAACCGTTTTGTGTGGATCATTATCTCGGTGGTTCCACGATGTTCCCGCTTACGCACTGTTTTCTTTTTGTCAGTATTTCTTTTTCCTTTTTTGACCCCTGCTTGGATTGCTTCTTTGTTCAGCAAGAGGTCTTGCGATTTGACAGGAGGTCAAGATGCTGCCAGTTCTCTCTGCGCTGCGAGTCTCTCTCCCTGTTTTATCTTTCGCTAGGACTGGGCGAGTTTAGCACAACATTGAGAAGGCCACTTGCATCATTTTTCATTTCCAGTAAACAATCTTTTTTTTTTTGATAAATTAAGGGCAATTGAGTTTCGGAAGAATACTTGATCAGTCCACACTGATTGTTTATCTTTACCTTTATAAGTTTCCTGTCATTGCTTCTTTAAATTCTCCTTTCAAGTGACAGTTTCGCTCAATGGTTGGTATCATGCTCAACAAAATATATCCATGGACATTACTCTATTGTTTGTTCCTGTTGCGTGTGGGAAACCTAACCTATAGAAAGACCAAGGTAAGCCACAACACGTCCAGTAAATAGCTCTGCCGGCCACTTCTTTCACATACAACTAAGAAAGTGAGCAATGTACGGGACATTG
Organism: Dermacentor variabilis; assembly: GCF_050947875.1. Taxonomy (NCBI): domain Eukaryota; kingdom Metazoa; phylum Arthropoda; class Arachnida; order Ixodida; family Ixodidae; genus Dermacentor; species Dermacentor variabilis. Next base: position 118,606,068 of record NC_134573.1, read on the forward strand.
AATCATCGTTATCCGAAAGGATCAATACGGAATTATGATTCAGACTAGGGCACCTCCTGAAGCGTCACTGGGATTCGTCCGTATTCTTTCAAATCTGCTTTGCCGCTAGCATTTTTCAGTCGTAACATTGCACCAAGTCGCCGATACTCAGTCTTGCCAACTCGGTGGGGTGTAGCGTAAGCTATCACGCATTTGGTAAAGAGTACGGCTCGCCGATTGTGTGGCCCTGATCCTTCCATGAAACTCCATTCAGTTGGCGCTTCGTGGAAACCGTTCAGCGATGGACAAGGATCTTGTCTCTTTCTCGGCGCTAGTTCCCTGGCGCAATCCATAGTTGCACTGCACTAAAGTTTGGTGTAATTGAGTGCAGGCTTGTGCTGTGCAAGTGTCGCATAGTTTGCCCGAGCCCTATAGTGTTGCTGTTTGAGTTTTGTGAGCTTCACGTGACATCGCCTCCTTTCTGTTGTGTGTCCCACAGGTCGGCGGCAGCATGCACGATCCTGGCGGTGGTGGCGGTGCAGTGCCTGCGAGTGCCGGTGCTGGTGCCAGCGGGGCCGCGAGCGCCGGTGGTCCGGCCGCCAAGCGGCCCTACATGGGGCCGGCCCAGTATACGCAGTACCAGCAGAGGCAGCCCTACCCGGGTCAGCCAAGGCCGCCTAGCCAGGGCTATCCGCAGCAGCAGGTCAGTCTTCGCCATGGACGGTGGCGCCGTCCACTGCCACCAGCGCTTCCTCGTACACTGTGATTAACACTTGTCTAGAGTGGTCAGGTGGCAGGCATTGAAGTGGCGGTGAAGTGCAGGCCGATTCCGCACCAAGACCACACATGGCCATGCTGGTGCGATTCCACTCCATGCACTAGTATGCGGTTAGGTCTCGAACCGAGCAGATAGCGCCAGCTGAATCCGGCGGCTAGACTTCTCTAAACAAGTGTGATTCATGCAGTGCTATATTGCGTTCAACTACAATTGCTACTTGCCCCTATTTGTTTACAAAGTAAACAAAGTCTGGACAAAGTGGCTTGGACAAGGCTAAAGCTTCATTCTCCAAGCCGTTTCTGTGGCTTGCCTTGCCAGCCTCCTCCATCATGATAAGTAAAAAGCTTGTTGAAATGTACATTTGCGCACCATATATCGTACATGTTCTGCCTGTATACGTGGTGGTGTCGTCTACTAAAGCAATGCGTGTACGAGGTGTGGTTTTTAAGTACAGTACAACCCTGTTGATACTTCCTTTGGAGACCATGGAAAAAGAATGTGTTATCTGGAAAAGGTAACATCCGGTAACGCTTGCTGTAGCACTGCTTAAGTTCCAAGAACCTGCACTCATGCAAACCTCATTTGTAGTTTATTAGGAAGCCAACAAATTATTCAAAGCATGCTCAGCAAAGCTCATTATTGCTGCTGGCAGTTAGATTGAACACTAAACAATTTCTTGGGCAGTTACAGGCATGAATCACTAAATGAAGCTTGTAATTTTCATCTAATGCTTCAATCAAACATTCAGTAACAGCCTCTTTTCGAGCACTCATGCCCCCTTTTCAATTTCCACATAGCCTTAGTATATCGAAGCAACCTTGGAAGGTATCGAAGATGGAGACAGCATCCTTGAACCTGTGTTTAGGGGGCCACCATCTTAGCATGGTGATGATGACCCTTCTGTGCAACACAGCAGGTTTCGCAATGTGACCGTTTTCAGTGGCAAGATGTGGCAGTCAACATAAGTGCTGTACCAGCTGTGCTTGGTCACTGTTTTTGGATGTAACAACCAGGAAGAGAAACATAAACAGCACACTTGTCCAGATTACAGATAAACGCAACCTAGGCTTCAGAGTGTAAGAGCTTAGCAAACGGAACAAACAGGAGTGTATTGGCAAAGTTCTACTGCATGTTGTTGTAATTCAATCCAAGTTGAGTTCTGGTGAGTCAGGCAACCAGGTATCCCTTTACGGCACAGGCACACTATGCATGCACCTTAAACCACATGAGGGTTGCAAGCCACCCGCTTGACCTGGAACTTGCTTATTGGCCCATATTTATCAGTAGTGTCTCTGTTGACATTTTACTTTCCATTGAAAACCTCGCTGAGAGACACTGAATATAAGATGTGAAGTTTACCTCTAGTGAGGCAGCAGGTGCACAAGTTATATTTAGGTTTTGGAAACAATAAGTGACGGTGCATATTACACAATCTTATTTTATTTGACAGCCACACATGGCAGTCTCAAATGGACTTATATGTACTACAGGCAGAGAAGAGTCATTCTTCCATGTACACTGTAGAGGTATGTAAATTGTGGCCGTCAGTGTAGTGTGATGAGTTCTTTTTTTATTGAGTTCTGATAAATGTCAACTCTAGTGATCATAACATTACCTTGCTATGTCTTCCACACAGGCAACTGTTGGTGCTTAAACATATACACTAAAGGGATACACTAAACCAGTGTGCCTGAGGCTCAAGGTGTAGATGTCGCAGCTTGCAATAACAAAGGCAGTCTTGTATGGTTTAGCTGTGAAACCACTTGCGATACCTAGATTTTGTTCGGAACTGCATTGGTAGACTTCTGTGGTAAGAAGAAATAAATTCAGTCAAAGGATGCTGGCCAGACAACCATCAACAGAACTGAAATCCAGACAGGAGGAACTTGTAAATCAGTGGCTCCTTACAGATATGTGACAGAGCTGAGAGAAATGACTCCATGTGGCCATTAGAAAGCCTTGTCAAGCAGAAACATATTCTGCCTATGATGCAGACTTCACACTATATTTAAACTACCCTGCATGGATAATGTAGAATTTGCATAACTGCCAACTCTCCTCAATTTTCCGTAATGTTTACAAATTTGGGCTCATTTTACAATTCTACAAATGTTATGTCTGTTATTACGAAAAATTTGTTGTGCTCGGGAATAAGTTTTGCTCGTCTTTCTTTGAACTTTCCATTGCCAGGATGGCAGTGCGCTACTTGAATCGAACAAGTTTATACAGGCAAGTTTCTGAAGCAGGTGAAATCTGCAACACCAGAGTCGCTGTAGTAGTCACTCTGATTTTGAAAAAACAATGTGTCTACTGGGAGTTAAGCATTACCAAGGAGGTTATATTAAACTTCTGGAGTGGCAGTCCCAGCCGCCGCCGGCCCTATTTCTAGAGGCAAAATACCACGGCTACAGCATAGGCGGCCCTGCAATACGCATGGTGCTCCCTTTCTTTACGGTTCTGCGATGAAGAGTGAAAAAGGAAACCCTTTAGAAAGTACGTCAGTCCGTACTTGCATGTCGGCATTGCCGATAAAAAAAAAAAATATTCCTACATCGATTTATCCTTGCACACTTTTGAGAAAAGCTATCAGTGGGATGCTTTGCCAGTCACACTTTCTCGCTTGATTAAATTATGAATGGTCTCTCCATACAAAATAAACTTGTGTGATGTGAGTCTGTAATGAACATTAATCACTGTTTACCCACTAATCGGCATGAAAGGTACGGTAGGCGCTGCTGTGTGCCATGTCAAGTGATCGGTCTTCGAAGTCGCGCGTTGTATCACTGCGCCATCCGCGTAAACCTTTGCTGTGTTTGTGTCGCGGGCATTTCTGAAGGAATGTTTTTCAATAACACCTTGTAGGATGTTATGAATGATAATGCCGTTTTCGCCGACAGTGATAAATACGTCAGCCCTTGCCTTTTCACTTTATTTTGCAATGGCAGTTTGAAGTAACGATGAATAAAGGTCTTCAGGCATTGTTTTTTTTTCTTTTTTTACATTGTTTCCTGTTTTTATAATAAGAATCGCTGTTGGTAAAGTAATTTCTATAGCAAGCAATTTCTTTCTGTTTTTGTGAGCCCGAATGTCCCCCCTACATTATGTTTGTGGCTGCTTTATTTACATGCAGATAAAGTAATTACTCTCTATTTTAGTACACATTACCGAGCTAGTTTACACAAGGCGCTAGAAGCTATGTATTTAGCATCCTTTAGCATGACGCAAGCCTGAGCTTGCGTCATGAACTTTACTGCAGACAGTCTCTCACATTTCATGTGTGTTCAGAAAAGTTGATGAGTCTCATCCATCGTGTCTAGAACTTCTTATTGTAACATACATGGCAACATCAGTCAGAAATGCTACACATACACCTGAACAGTAGAAAATATTTCCAATAGAGACCTGAACATTTATGATGCATATAATAGTTCACTATACCAAGCTCAGCTTGTAATGCAGGTTCTGCATTCATTAATCTTTAACTATTACAATCTTGGGTGCAGTGTTGACGCTGTTTCTTCACAATCCCCTCATTTAGTATTCTTATCAAAGGGCTCAAGCTGTTGTGTTTAAGCTCAGCTTTCGCAACAGAATATCTTTGTGGGCTAGTTGGTGCAAATTGTTCAACAAGAAACTTGCGAAACATAAAGACACGTACGCAGGAGAAGTGGTCAGGACAAGCACTAAACTTACAACTCTTTCTTTGAAAATCCTGCACTCATCCGGCTCAGGTGTTACTCGCCACGGTTGCTTAGTGGCTATGCTGTTGGGCTGCTAAGCATGATGTCGCGGTATCGAATCCTGGCCACGGTGGCCACATTTCGATGGAGCAAAATGCGAAAACACTCGTGTACTTAGATTTATGTGCACGCTAAAGAAGCCCAGCTGGTCCAAATTACTGGAGTGCCCCGCTACAGTGTACCTCATAATCAGATAGTGATTTTGGCATGTAAAACTTTCCCAGCCCCTCTTATTTTTTTTGCTCACGTGTTCTCCTGTGTATGCGTTTGTCTCGTTGGTTTCCCCCATTAAAACACAAGTCGCAGCGCGGAACATACACGGTTCAAACCAAACAGAGTATGTTGTTGTACAAGTGCATTGCTCATGTATGCGGGCACAACCCAAGGCCTCTGCAAGCCAGCAGGGAAGTCTCCTCCTAACATGTAGCCCACGTATGCACTACATAAGAACCGCACGCGATGACGTACCGACATGCATTTATAAGATGTAAACTTAAATTTAATATTGACATACGCGTATCTTACGAGCACCTTCCCAACCGTTGCCAACTGAAGCAAATGCACGCACGACGTACGACAGTCCTGGGTAGACGACATGAGCTTTTGTTACAAGTGACACGTTACAACAGGTGTCACCTTGCCGAGTGGTGCAGCTATGACCTACTGAGGTGTCGCCCTGCTCTAGGAAAGCATGCCAAAATCAGTTAAACACTGTTGCAACAGCGCACAAGCAATAAACACGATGATCACACACTTTGATATACAATGGCCACTATGGCGGCTCAGGCTTCTTGCCTCTAGCAAGATGGCACTGACCGGCTTCACTTTTGGAGTCACCTCCACTCCAGAAGTTCAAGTATATAACCTCATTGGGCAGTACCTAGCGGTGAGGTTGTTTGTGGACTTCAGTTTTTCTTTTTCTTGCCTCAAACAAAATTTACTCAAACAAAAGTTTATGGATCACAAGCCAAGAGGTTGGTGTGTGTAATGATTCATCTCTTTTATATTTATCTGGAGGACAGTCGTGCATAATTTAGGTGTGAATCTGATGAAAAAGTCATATTCTGCCAATCATAGAGTAAGTTTCTTGAAAAGCACATTTCTTCAATAATATACATTTATTTTAGCATAAAATATAGCAACTGGAGAAAGTGGGAGAAATATATGGTGGCTGAAACATTAACAATATTTATGCAATAATATTTTATTTTGAATAACTCACAATATTATAGCTTTTTTACTGAGCCTAATAAAATGTGCAAAATCCTTTCATGCGTTCAATTATGACGTCACATGAAAGATCAATGCAAGCAGAACTCAGAATGTCTAAGAACTAAGAACTAAACTAAGATTTGTCTTTGCACATGGTGTCACACTTCATTTTAAAGGGCCCCTCACCAGGCCGCATTGTAAGCTTTAGTAATAGGCTGGAAGTTGTTACATGTCCTCTAAGGAGTGTTCTGCTGCAAGAATTTTTCAAATTAGTTCATTAATAGCAGAGTCATAAATATTTGGAGTGCTGTGAAACCATTGTTTTCACCGCAAACATAGACACTCTCTTCACTTGCCCTTGTCTAGCCTCCTTAAGCGAAATTCCTTCTCTGCTTTCTCCGATACTGGAGCTGGAGGATCGCGTGACGCATACCTCACGGGCTTGGCCCTTTTTTCCCCTCTTGTGTTTTTGCTGAGTGGCGCACTTATGGTGACGGTCTCACGCGCGAGCCGTTTGGCACAGCGCATGGTTACACTTGGTTAGTGGTGTAAGTCAGTGCCACGGTTACAAGCACCGAAACAGATGCAAGCAGATCAAAGAGCACGATCACACATTGGAACCCGATAGAAAATGGCACATAGTTTAGTACTGCATGACGTGGGAACAAGTAGACGAAATGGAAGTATGTCCCTCTTGCTACTGCATGGCGTAAAACAGACTCGCAAGCCTGCAGTTTTAAGTTTCATTTTGTATCTAAAGGTTTAATCGTCTATTGAAGCAACAGATCAAACAAATAGCTGATGTCGCCTTGAATAAATCTGTCAGGTGTCACTGTGAGTGACGTAAAAGCACTGCAATTTACGTAGGCGAACTTGTGCGATTGTTCCAGACTCTCCAGCTGGGAGCTCAGTGCCTGTGAGGAGAAGGGCACACAATGTTTGGTTTCAAATGTGGGATTTTTTTGACAGCGCATAGTGGTGTAATACTTTGCAGACACGATTGTTAACATGTATTGCATGCATTGTGCTTGTCAGCTGAAAATGGCCAGACCCAGTGAGGGACCCTTTAAAAAGTTACCTCCAATCAAATTCTGTATTTTAATCTTTAAAGAAAAAGGCTTTAGTGAAACCTCATTCAGATAGTCACGAACTAGCCCAATTTTTTGTTCACGAGTATCTGTGATGGTTTCGTTTGGGTCTGGGACGCTTTGGGTAGAATGACCCTCGAGTAAGATCTGCCGTCACTGGAAGAACTTGATGCTTGCAAGGAAGTTTCATACCTGGCCTGTTCATGTTTTGTAAGAGCATTGTAGCGCCAGTGGAATGACGTTTGAAAGTCGACAGTTGCACTCTATCGCACTCTGTTCCCTGAAATGCTAAAATGGGATTGTGCTGCCATGCCCTTGTCTACTTCCGCATATTTTCTTGCATTGTTTTTAAAAGCCGAACTGAAGTAGAACAGAAACCTTTCATCTTCCATGCCGATACACAGGAGACTCCTCCAGTTGTCTGCTGTTCTGGGTCCTGTATCGTATGTGTTTCCCACTGGCTGCTTGCATAGTGTGTGAAGGTTCTTTTTAAAGGCATTTAATTAGACAAATTAGGTGATTGCCAGTCTCGTGGCTTAGTTAAGGTTACCTTGGTTCTTGGGACGTATTGTCCGATAATCACTTTTGATCATGCTGTTACCTTTGCGTGACTTAGTGCTCAACCAGCCAATCTGCTCATCTGGCTTTGCTTATCTGGTTTTGCTCAACAAGGCAAGCAGTGCACACCTCATGGTGGAGGCGATAGTATTGCCAAAAGTGATTGTCCCAGAATGTGTCCCAAGTATATTACTCATAATGAATTTAGCAAAGTAAAATTTTCCCAAGCTTGGTCACACACGTGTTCTAACTGCTGTTATTTCTGTATGCTTTCCTGTGCAGATGCTACCTTACCCAACCGGTCCCCAGCCACCATCTGGGCAAGTGGGTGGCTCCCACCCACCCTCTCCTGCGCCATCGCCTCACCAGCAGGAGAGGCCCACACCGCCACCGCAAGCCCAGGGTTCGGCGTCACCATCTCGAGGTGGCGGCCCTGATGGTCCTCCATCTCGGCAGGGCACGCCGAACTCTCACCCGTCGGCTTATGGAGGCTACCCACAGCCCGGGCCCCCGTCCTCGTCCTCCTCTTCGGCTGTGCCCACGTCGGCCGCACCCTCGTCGTCATCTCTGTCTTCTTCTGTATCAGTGGCCCCTACGTCTTCGTCATCCTCGTCTTCTTCCATGTCTTCATCAGGTGCACCAGGACTTTCAGTGTCGCAGCAGCAGCAGCAGCAACAACAGCAGCAGCAACAACAACAGCAGCAGCAACAGCAGCAACAACAACAGCAGCAGCAACATCAACAGCATCAGCAACATCAGCAGCAGCAGCAGCAGCAGCAACATCAACAGCAGCAGCAACAACAACATCAACAACAGCAGCAGCAGCAGCAGCAACATCATCAGCAGCAACATCAGTCGGTAAGTTGGGTTTCTTTCATTAAATCAGCAAACCGTGAGCGAGCTCCATGTATGGTTTGCCAGCAGAGGGGGGTGGGGGAGGGGGCCATCTATCGAGCAGCTTTGGGCAATTGTTGTTTGTTGAGATGTATTACTGCCATAGCTGAAGGCTTCCAGACAGCGTCACCAGCAGTGGGCCCTTGGCACTGTGGGTAAACCTACACACAAACTTTTGTATTGTGGAGTGCACAGGAATGCACTGTAGCCTAAGCACGTAGCCTGAAATGGGAAGATGCAATGTGCACCTGTCAGGGGGGACTACTACATCTTTCTCTGCTATTTTGAGGATCTTTGCCTGGCTGACATGGAAGTTCACTGATCGAAGTCAATAAGCTCTATCTTTGAATGACTATGCTTCGCTAGCTGGCTGCCTTTGCTAACATTGTTAGCTGCCAGATTTCATTGGCGCCTCTTTTCACCAACTACACTAGGCTGTGAAGTAACAGGTATGGGTCTGCTCTGAGCTCTTCATTTCCCAAGCTTGTACGGGAAAATTACCTCTAAATTGACTGGTTAGAAGCTATGTAGTAGTGTCAACCATTTCCGTCCTTCACTCCCTGAAATTGGCATGTTTCATGGTTTTGTAGATGAGGTAGTGTGTCTGCGAAGCGTAATGCTATAGAATATGGTTTTGATGGTCTAGGGTGCAGAAGTTATACTTTATTTCAGCCTTTGCACTGCACCAGAGGTTAGAGGAGCTTTTTCTTGCGCCTCGGTTCGGAAAAGATGTGAGAAGGGTGACAGCAAAGAAGAAACAAAAGTAATGCCTTCTACCTAAATGCTTATTTGCATCAAACCCTGAGGCCTTGGTGTTGTGTGGTTATACATCGGGCAAAATAAAATTGGATGATGACCATTGTGTTGAAATTCTAGCTGCTTGTTTGTATACAGTATGTGTTCCACGCGGAGCAGTTATGTTTTGCTTGTCAGCAAGTCGGGCCACTTGTTCTCCTTCAAGCTTCTTGGTGTAGAAGTGTTGCATTGAGCCCGTAAATAAGCAGTCAAGGTTACTTAGACATTTGTTGTCTGGAACAGTTTGCTGTACCTTTGCTGTGAGCTCTGTAAACAGGCCAGCAGGAACATACTTTCACAACTGGGCTAGTGGTATGACATCCAGGTTGGTTATATTGCAGCACGCATTTTTTCAGTGTCGGTGCATGCCGTTCTGCAAATTGTCACAGCAGTAGTGCGGCAAGTCCAAGAATGAAGCCCGCTGACATCTGCACAAGTCCGACTATTGCAGATTAAGGGGACCAAGTGGTGATGCTATTCACCCTCCACAATTTGAAGGGCATCCTGTTCTTTTGCATCTAAAACAACCGAAATGGCTTTCCTGGCATAGATGAGCCTTTGTACATTTCATGGGAAGCTATTTCATAATTCGTTCTTTTATATAAAACTCTGCAGCATATGCATACATACCATTTTTTGTGAATTCATAATGAAATTCCAGTTTTTTGTAGCTTATCTGTCATTGTCATAGTTCACCAATTATTTTAGGTATATTTATGTTACATTTCGTGCCATTATCTATTCTACAGAACCAGTGTGTAACAGTGTCTCAAAGCTTGGCTGCTGTTAGATAAATCAGGAAAAACTCGTGGATATTTCCTTTAGTCTCTGGTGCAGACCATTCTAGCTAAAGAGAGGGATGTCTGTTCACAGCGTTTCTGTGAAGCAAAGCTGTTAATCTTTTCGTGGAGGCTAAATAATAACATTTTTATTATTTTTACCACAGTCTCATGTTCTTTCACTTCAAAAGTAGTATTTTTAAAGCTGAGAGTTGGCTGATCTTTGCATGTATGGTTTGGTTGACACTGCGTGACTTCACAGGTGGCTGGTTTCATCCATGCTTCTAAACGGCTTCCAGAGAAAACATTTTCCATGTAGTGAGTCTAAGAGACTGAAAATGTTTCAAATAATTCCAAAGACGTCGAATGAAAAGTGAATACAAAGGGGTTAAAGGAATGTGTCTTTAACCTCATCGACCCCACGCCATCGTCTGCATGAGAAATTTAGTCTGTATAGGATGTTAATTGAGTGTCGTTAACACTTCTCTGCTGAGCTGCTTTGGCCAGTTTTAAGTGTTCTGAGAATTCAAATAATTTAAGAAAAATATAATTTAAAGAAACACTGTAGTGCATTACTCTTGTAAAAATATTCATATTTATGTTAAAAAGGAGCATGTTTATGGAAAACAATTTCAATGGAAGGTCGGTGTCATGGCTTGTCATTTGTTCGCCATTGGCGCGAACACTGTCACTGTCACACTGTCAGCAATTTATGGACACGGGACTGCACAGAGGCACCACATATTTCGGAGTATTCGTAGCCCTGCCATCCTAGCAAGCTTCTCAATCCACGCGCGGGGCAGAGAATACACAGGGCTTCCTACAAAAAGCTGCCGGGGCGACACGGTCGCGCCAACAACAGAAAATGAAAAGAAAAAAAAGAAAAAAATTATATATATATATATATATATATATATATATATATATATATATATATATATATATATATATATATATATATATATATATATATATATATATATATATATATAAGAGCCTGCCTTCGACTTTTTCGGCCGCTTGCCGAGTGGCCGGCAATATCCGTCTTGCTCGCCGGTGTCCCTATTCGCACGACCGTTTTGGTGCCCATTGATCGGTGCTTCGCCGAATCGAATAATGACACGCCGTGACAGTCGGTAATCTTAATTCTCTGCATTGGTGGCATCGAATGATTTGTTATCTCGCCGATTTCGACCCTCGTTTCGTAAAAGCTGTCCGACACAACAATCTGTGCCAGCTTCGCTTCTGTTTAACGTCAATCAGCATATCGATGGTGCCTTGATCCTTAGCCAATACCGCTGTTCTGTTTTATTCTTTTTTTTTTTTGTCTCTTTGTGTGGTGCGTTGCTTGCGCTCCTTTTCAACCTTATTTGTTGTCTTCCACGTTCCGTCCCCATCGACAACTGTCGGTCATCCGGGAAATAATTGCCCTTCCCACAGCGATCGCCGCAGTCCTGGGCTCCCCGCAATCGCTCGCTTTGCCTTTCCGAAGGGCTGCGTGCACTCTGGCATTCGCCGTCGCTGCAGCCATGTTGACGCGCTTATCTGTGCGCACGTCGTTACTCGTGGGGCGCCCCTCCCGTGCGGCTGGAGATCGGCGGGCCTGTCGCAATGCCCGCACCCGTCGCACGTGTGCCTGTCGTTTGTGGAGGGGGTTGTCGCGACGCTGGTCGGCGTGGGCCCGGGGATATATTGGGTTTAGGTGCGCGCCGTTCGCGGCGCGAGGAATTGTCGCCGTGACGTCGATTAGGGCGTCGTGTGAGGGCCCTTCGCTGACGGGACACCTCCCGGTTTTTTCTCACGTGACGGCGGGTGACGCGGGCGGAACGTACGATGGCGGACCTCGGCTTTCGAGCGCTTCGCGATAAGCGGGGACGCGGGGGCGTTTAAGCGACGAGTGGAGAGCTTCTAGAGCGTCAGCTTGTCCGTAAACGTATTAGCGTTTGTGGAAGACCGGGTCAGTTCACTGTAATAGCGTTGCCCTAGAAGTGCACGCATATGGCTATTGGCTAATATACGAACTCTACGAGTGTAGGCGGCAACAACGCTCGTAGCGTCACCTGACGACGCAGAGACGCAAAGTTTAACCAGTGAGGAGGCAGTGCTGCTGTTTCTTACGTTGCTAACGACACACTCGTTGACGTGCGACGCAAGTTTTTCGAGTGCATCTTGTAGTTGGACAAAGCGTCGCAAGATGTCGTTGCCTACTTTCGTACTGTCATCCCCGGCTCCGGTAATACGGTGTTCTGTAAACGGTAAGAAGTTTGCGATAAAGCTAAAGCTCCGTGTGATATATTTAGCTCCGCTGTTGCGTGACAAGAGCCGGGCGTCGTCTGTTTGAACAGCGAGCAGGCGCGGATGTGTTTGAGCACCGTGTTTCCGGCGCGTCCCGTCAGATTTGGTGGTCCGTGTGCGCCGAAGTGTGTGCAATGGTTGCATTTTACCGGTGCACTGGTATTGGGGCGAATACTTTTGAGGATAACAAAGAAGCTCGAGAAAAAAATGCCAAGGACCGCGCAACGAGCGATGGAAGGAAGAAAAATAATAATAAATGAAGTAACGTTAAGCGGTAAGACGTCTTCAAACTCTTGTTTAAAAAAAAATGTATCCTTCCAAGTACATTAAAATACATATATTACTTGATGTACATCATCTTTATGTCGGAACGGTTCCGCCTCGTGTTTTTTGCCGCGCGTCTGAAAAGCGAAGCAGTCTGCTGTGAAAAACAAAAAAAAACAACGATAATAAAGTTTGGGCCTTGCATTGGTATGGCGCGAATCTTGGACGTTACATGAAACCGGTGCCACGAGGACCTGGATTTCATCACGTTCGTATGCGGCGCGCTGTAATCCTCGTTAGCCCTTCGCGCACATCTCCGCGGAGTGACTCTTCCCCCGCCCCCTAATACCGATGCGATCGGATGGCGCAGCTGTCGGGCGCGTTGAGGAGAGCGTTCTGTGGTTAAGGTTAACTGCGACGCTACGTCGTCGACGATCACCGGCTGCCTTTATCGAGAAATGTCGCTCGCGAACGTCGAGTAAACGAGATTGGAATTGGCGACGACGGCTCGCTGATTCGCGCTGACCGCAGCTTTCAGCGGCTCCTCGCAGTTAACCACGAGTGAAGCAAACCTAGGACTCCGTTGTCCTGACCCTTAATTAAAACACTCGGCTCGCTCGTAAGCGCTCGCCGGGAAGACGGCTGCATTTTCATGTTTCCGTTTTAGAGTCGGCTGCTTGAAAAGCGTGCGTCCATTGTTTCGTATTTTCCAATCGGGCGCGCGGCCGCCTGTCGTATAGATTGTAGAAATTAGTCAGGAAATCTTGGCCGTGCCTCTTTGTTTTTCTATTCCCTTTCGTGACCCGCCGAATGTGAGGGAACAAAGCGGCTGCCATTTATTGCGCCTTTAAAATGGGAGCATTTTTCTTTTTTTCTTTCGCTGGAGCCGTTGTATTAGTTTTACTTTAATTCCGGGACGGGGGGGGGGGGGGGAGGGTGCGCGAAATTAGAATTCGAAGGCGAGGTCGAGATTATTTTTTTTAAATTCATTGATACATCAAGGGTACAAATAGGACATTACATCAAGGGTGGACATTACATTCGATCATGCTTGTTGAATGCGGTCTACTACAGCATCGCCAGGCTTGGTGATCTGAGTGATGACACACCCGTGCGCGCACGCACGAGAAGGGAGACGTAGGGGCCCTATTTTTATAAGTCGTATCGTAGGAAGCCAAGAAAGACACCAAGGACATCATAGGGAATATTTCTTGTACTTACTAGTTGAATTTAAAAAAAATGATAATTAATGTAAATGGAAGTGGATGAAAAAAGAACTAGCCGCAGGTGGGATACAAGCCACGTCTTCGCATTACGCGTGCGATGCTGTTACCAAATGAACTACCGCGGAGCCATTTTCCCATGGACTTTCTCGGGTACTTATGTTTATCTACTACAACTAACCCTGTGTGTGTGTGTGTGTGTGTCTGTGTGTGTGTGTGTGTGTGTGTGTGTGTGTGTGTGTGTGTGTGTGTGTGTTTGTGTGTCGAGAGAGAGAGAGAGATCGTCTCTTACGTCAGTGAGTTTTCACTCAGAACCCTTTGCGTCATGACTTGCGCCCCCCTCTAGCGACGTGACTGTCTGTCCAGCTGTTGACTCTTCCCTAGCTCTGCCTTTTCTTTTCGCCAGTTCAGCATAACGAAAGTTTTCTGCCGAGGAGAGAAATAACACGACGCGTTATCGTGCAGGGTTTCCTACAAAAAACGCTGAGAAATGTGACGCTTTTGTCTATGGGAGTGCGAATATGGCGGTTCAGTCGGAGCACGCGAACGTTGTTCGGTGTAATACACGGACTTCCCGAAACTTCGTACTTCAGGGTTTTCAAACGTCGTTCTGACTTCGCGAATCGATCATTTTCGACAGAGCTACGTTATAAACGCAATATCTCGCCACCAGAAAAAAAAATAAATAAAACGTCATCGTTCTGACATTCGGAATGATACAGCGTGCTAAGTAGTGTTACGCAAGAACATTTGAAGTAACGAGCACGAAGCTAAGCCGAATCCATTACACTACCCATCGTTCTCGCGGTAGGTGTTAGGGCGCATCTAGTAGCTGCTCGATCGCAGCGCCCTAGTTCCCCCTAGCGATATTGGTAGGAAACCCTCGTGATCGTGACCCCTCCGGCGCGAGGAAGAGACAGTTGCTTTCGATGGCGCGCGAGAAGGGCAAAGGTCGGAGGGGGGGAGAGTTAAAAAGAGGAAGAGCGTATTGCGCGCTCGTTTTTCCATTCCATTCGCCCCCGATTACGTAACGCTCCAGTGCCCCAGCGAATTAGTGACCGGCGCGCGGCGCAACTTCTAGCTCGCTCACTCTCGCCAGCGCCGCTCCTCCACGGGGGTCGTTTTCGCCTTTCTTTCCTGTCTTGTTTTCTTAGCCGGTGGCTGCCGTATCTATCGCCTGCATCAGTTGCGGCGCTTCCGCGAACGCCCGTCCCTCCATCGGCGACTTTCTTATTTGGGTGCCCTCGCGTTTTTCTTTCTTCTTTTGTTTTGTCATTGTACTCCTGCGATGACGTTGCGATGTGTGCGCACGTGCGGAAGAACGAGAGTCTCTCTCGGCTGGCGGGACGGCGGGCGCAGAATGCGCCGAACGCACGTATTAATTAGGCTCGTCGTCGCGCGGGTCCGCTAATTGGCCCGTGCCGCTGGCACGGCCCTCGGACGTCCGTCGCCCCGCATTTAATGGCGCTGACGACGACGACGACGCTTTTGGGAGGGCACGAGCAGGTTAGCGGCGGCGGCAGCTAAAACGACACGCGGAGATCGCTTCCCGGGCAGCGTGTACCAGTAGAGAGAGCAAGCTGGGCCGCGTCGTAGCACTCTGACGTAACGGCTCGGATGTTACTGCGTGGGCGCCGTAGACTTCCGTGTACGGCTTTAATAGCGGAGGGAAGAAGAGAGAGTTGAGAGTCGGCGGTGCGAGTAACTGTTTTGCCTGCCAGGGGTATGTTTGGCGCTGCGGTCGTTATACCAGTACGCGAGCAGCGTTACCCAATCGCTGCGCTTGGCCGTAGGTGGGGCTGGGATGGAATTGTGGGTCGACTCCGGAGAAGCTGACGAGGGCCCAGAGTCCTGCCGAGCCGCCAGATCTTTGGAAAGCTTTCTACAGCGAAGCTGTTAAATCTCTAGTTGGTCAGATTTCTTTCGTGGCGTGCTCACCTAAAAAACGGCAGTTGGAAAAGGGGTTTGTGTTAGAGTTTCCGCGTAACAGAATTATGTTTTCTCGTATATTCGAATTACACTCCGATGCTATTATTTGTGTAGGTTGTGTGTAAGTCGTATTACGAATTTTCTGACGCAAGTTACCTTTAAACATGAATTTAGCTCGATGAGGTACCCGCGCTTGGCGGACGGCCTAGAGGAGTGAGGATGTATGCTGTACTTCCGCGCGCGTGCGTTTGCACTCGACGTACGTAGCTTCTGTTGGGGGTGGTTGTGTAAAGCCGTCTAACGTCCGCACCAGCTTTGTTGTTCTTCCACTTTTTTTTTCGAGTGGGGGAGGGGGGAGTATGCTTTTTTTCCGATACTGACCAAGCTTGACATCAGTACTTTGATAGATAAGTAACACAGAGATTCGAGCAGAAGTGTTCGAACGCATTTCTGACATCGCAAGCAACTTGCCAACTCGTGTCGACGCAAAGTGTTTTTGTAGCCTCAGTGGTGAGGGAAGCCAACACTTACGAACCACCGCATCCGCCGCCGCCGCCGTGATGCCGATAGAAGCGCCTCACTGACCGCTTCCCCTGATTGCACTTCCAGATTATAATGGACGCCTTCAGTTATACCCGTACGGTTGACTCAGCGGCTGTTATATTCGGAAGCATACGAAAAGTTCAAACGTGGCAGGCAGCTGTTGTGTACTTCCAACTTTACAGAAATGCGTGTTGCAAAATAAGCGAATGTACCGCGAAGCTCTGACGTCTGCTAGCAATTCAAGCGGTGTTTAGTAGCATTCAGCTCCCCCCTCCCTTCTGCTAATAAGCTGACGCAAGACTGGTGTAATTACAGACGGCTGGGAGAGCCTTCGTGTGGACACAGGATAGTCTTATGACGACGAAGGATTCTTTTCGCTCCGAAAGTGTGCGGTGGGCGTGGCTACCTGCCAGTCTGGAGTAATTTCTTCATTACATTTAGCGCTCCTTCAAAATTGCTGCGCGAGGGTGCCTCCTATCCGGCCTTGCTCTTAAGAGTTCGCTCTCTGCCTGCTTGTTCGCTTGTGTTGCGCAGTAGACGACTCGCAAGATTCGCACTGGCCGTTTCGTTTGGCGCGGTTTTCCCACTCGCTGCTTGCTCTGCGCTCGTCGGAGCGTGTCCCGGACAGGGGCTGTCGACGCTCAAGGGAGCCGCGATGTCGGGAACACGTGCGTGGAGGTGAATCAACGTCTTGGCAGCAGTCCAGGGCATTTTTTCTCTCTCTGCAACTCTCGTCTTTGTGCCACCCTTACGAAAACGCGACGGCGTTCATGTGTGTGTGTGGGGGGGGGGGGGGGGGAGCGGAGGAGGAGGACGAGGCCGCACGTTTGGCGCCGCGTAACGACTTGCGAGGCAGCTGGTGCGTGTTACGCCCATGCGCCCTCGCTTTCTTTTCTTTTTTTAATGAACGCTCGTTTATTGTTAGTTCTTTTGCATGCCAAGCATTCGCCGACTTTTCGAAGCGTTGTTGGTAGCTACGCGCTCCAACTCTTCATTTTCCTGCTCTCTACTTGCTTGCATAATTCTGGTGCTCCTGTGTTTTTATAACTGCTGTGTTATCGCTAACTTAAGCGCCCCGTCATTTTAACCGCGGCACCCGGTTACAATTATGAGACGTCGCGGGGAGTTAAGGTCAGGTGCGGTGAACGTTGACGTCATTGTTATTTTAGGTAACCTGGATGATGCTCCTGCCGACGTATACATCATTTGTGGCCGTTTGTCGGACCGAAGTGAACAGAACTTTCTGCAGTAATGCCACTTGATTGCAACTTGTATGGCAAGTGTGAAAGCTTGCGCTGCTTAGTTCATTTCGATAGGGTTCAGAGCGCGCACACAGACTTTCGATAAGGGATAGACATTCCTGTTGTTGGGACGCCGGTTACTTGAACCTCGACCGGCATTAATAGACTTTTAGCCTGTCCTGTGTTTAGGTAAACGCAGGCAGACTGCGCGTTGGGGCGGAGGTGTAAACGTGAGCGTCCTGCATGGTGTAGCCACCTGGTGGCGCAGAGCTTAAGCACAGCTAATATTGCAGTAGCCAAGCTTGTTTTACTTTGCTGTTGGGGCAAATTTTCGTCAGCAACGCGATTACGCCACTGCCGAAAATTTACACCAGCAGTGAAGTAGAATACACTTGGTTACCTCACTATTAGCTGTGTTAGTCTGTTTGAGCTGTGCGCCACCAGATTCCTGCGCCATGCAGGTCGCTCGCACTTACACCTACGCAGCAACGCCCAGTCCGCCTGCGTTTACCCGAATGAGGGAAAAGCTAAAGCTCCGTGCTTACAGGATAGCCTGGCGTTGTCGGCAGGCCGCAGGCGTCCGGGAGACCATCACGACCAAGCAGGGGCGAGGCGATTTCTAGTGCGAAACTTGAACTGTTTATTTCGTGGTAAGAGAGAGAGAGAAACTTTCTAGACTAAAATAAATTTGAGGTCCCGTGGTTGGGCCCCTAGTCCAGGGAGGAAGTAGGAAAGAAGAGAACACAAAAAGATGCATTGCGGGGCAGCTTAAATATGCCCGCTAATGTCGTAGGCGGGATTTCGCCCACGCCAACCTCACGTGGTATGTACGGAGTCCTGTCGGCCGCTGGCGGCAGCTCGTGGGCCCCGCTTGGTTCTAGGAAGGGCGGCCTCCCCTTGGCCCGCACAGTTCACGAAGGGCAGCGCCCCACTCCCCTTATCCCGCACACACACACAGGGGCCCGTAATCAGTGTGGGTCGTCAGCCGGACCGGGAACCACCTGACACACCCATATAAATTTGAGATCTACCCTGCGCTTTCCGATGAGGCATGGTTTTTCTATAGTCCTATTTGCACTGGGTGTTTCACGCCGATCGTAACAGCAGTGTTTTCGATGACCGTATTTGCACTGGGTGCGTCACGCCAAGCGTAACTCTGTGCAACGTGCCTTCTTCTCCATATTCGTAAAGGAGCATTGAACAGGAATGCTTCACACACAGTATGGTTGACCCTATCCTTACTAGACGTCTTTTACTGCCTTGCGTAAAAAAAAATACGCCTGCATATTCAGAAAGGAAAATTTCAATTCTACGATGCTTCGCTCCAAACGTAACATTCCTTTGGTACTTAGTTATGGTAGACATTCGTTTTACACGGAACATCAATATTGGTATTTGGCGTCCACTTGACATATAAATCAGTATGTTAGAATAGGATACTGCCTGCGAAGCTTTCATCAAGGTTCTTATTGCTCTGGTAGTTCTCTAATCTAGGCTCCGTAATAATGCGTAAAAGGAAGAGTTAGGCTTGCATTTCTTTAAAAAAAAAAAAAAGCTATTACTTTCGCCTTTCTCCGAAACAGCCACCAAGAAAAAGCATTCTACATGGCTGTTAAGACGACTGTGCATTATGTGTGTATAGCAATCACTTGAAAGAAAAGGTTCGTTGTTAAGGTCTAGAGCCTAGCATTACAAACCATGCAATGTTTCATAGTGGTCTGAAGCGGTCTTTATCGACAATATGGCCGACACCTCCCGCAGTGGAAGTAACCGACCGTCTTTTTGTGACGTTTTGGTGAGGCAGGCATTGTTCGCGAAACTTTGAATTGAAACCCTGAAGCAGCTCTCTACAGCGCCAGTTGGAAGGCCGATAATATACTCGAGGCACTAGAGCACAGCTTCGGCTGCCTGGAAGAGGAAAATTAAACTCCCATCTGCATGGCGATGTCTTGAACCGTACTGGTGTTTAATTATACGAACTGAGAACTGTTCGCTGCGTCAGTCCATGAAAGACCGCTTCGTGTACCTGCCTCATTAATAAGACACTATATGACAGCCTCGTATGAATTGATTTTTTTACTTCCTTCGCTGAATGCTGAAATTTGCAATATGTGTTGTACCACTAAAGAATGAAGCTTCGGTCACTTGCTGGCTGCAGCCACATTGTCTAAAAGGCATATTTCGCCCAAAAAGTTGCGCCGAGCGGCTGTGTCTGTTTCACCAAACAGATCGGTCGCAACGGTTCCCCAAGCAACAAGCACCTGTAAATCGTTGAACTGAGTAGTGCGTGTAGCACTGAAAATGGAATAAATGTTGGGCAACGCTTTTTTGTGCGTGGCAAACAGTTAAAATCCCCCATTAGCTTTATTTCAGGTCACCGCCGCCTTGAATTAACCGGTGACGAGCGGCTTCATATTGAGAAGCAGTTCAAAAGGCAAATGGCGCCGGCAGAATCGAGACTACAGTGTTCAGTTCTCGTGCTACTGCCGAACGTTTCTGTGAATAATTGCAACAAAAAAAAAATATCGATATTTTGTCATGAACAGCTCGCCGTGAGAAAATGAGTTATGGCAGGTTAAGATCAAAATAAATACTGTAGAAGTAGTCATACATAGCCAGCGTTTGTTACATGCTTGTTGCACTACGGCGAGTGTGGTCACTTAACTGGATTGTTCTGTACTGTGTTCGCTGTTATGGTTTTATTACCCACGTGAGCTACCGCTGCGAAGTGTAGAACTGCGCATAAAAAGCCCTCGCCGCTCTGGACTGAGCTCCGTTGGCCGGCACCGTAACGTTGCCTTTGGGAAATATGTTGTCTAGGAAATAAACTTTTTCAATATGTTTTTCGACGAACGGCGACATCGCAAAAGTACATTTGATAGTACTACGATAAGTGCGCCAGCACAGGGAACGAGAGCGAACGGAAACACTGCAGAATGCGCCCGTACGCAGGCCGAACTGTAGCAGACGGACAGGCGCGAATCCTTGCCGTGACGTCGTGCGAACGGCGCTCGCAGCGCCCCTTCTGGTCGTTCTCGGGGCTAATAGATCTAGCCCTGGTAGTGTTAGCCTGCGCCACTCATGGCCAAGGCGGCCAATGGGGAAGGAACACGCGTTAGACACTTGGTCTCTTATTATACGGGGGGGATAATTTTGCGAAATTTTGAGAAATCGCCTGTTCCAGATAACGTGATTCTAGTTCTTGAGTTGGATTGTTCAAAGAAGCAGGCATTACTTGCACGAGAAATCGAAACGCATATTGAACTAATTAAAAACACAAATGAACTTCCGAATTACTTCACGGCACATATTGCAATTTAAATTGTAGCCGGTGAATTTGCAAGGTGTATTTATTTATCGATCTATTTATTGATATTACCCTACAGCTCCCCAAATGAGCATTCGGTATTTAAAGGGAGTGGGGGGCGATACAAGAAAGTAAAGAGAATGTAATAAATGCAAAAGAAATGCAGAAAGTGCAAAAATATTTCACACTAGCATATATTGGAAGAAAAAGCATTACGCAAGCGCAGAACAAATGATAGGGAAATAAGAATCGTTGTACAAAATCCAAGCGACATGATAAGTTGCAACTGTTCCTGAAATTTCGCAGATCCACCTGTCTACACAATATCGCTAGGAATATTTTTCATAGGTCTATGGCGCGTGACAACGCTAAATTGTTGAAAGGTTTGCTGCCAAAAATGCACCTGAAACTGAAATGATCATGAAATTATGGCACCAGTTTGGAGATATGAGCAATGGAACTCCGTTTGAGAGGACCCGCCGTGGTTGCTCAGCGGCTATGGTGTTGGGCTGCTGAGCACGAGGTCGCGGGATCGAATCCCGGCCACGGCGGCCGCATTTCGATGGGGGCGAAATGCGAGAACACCCGTGTGCTTAGATTTAGGTGCACGTTAAAGAACCCCAGGTGGTCAAAATTTCCGGAGTCCTCCACTACGGCGTGCCTCATAATCAGAAAGTGGTTTTGGCACGTAAAACCCCAAATATTATTATTATTATTCCGTTTGAGAGGGTGTGCCATTAGACATCATGGTCAGGAAATAAGCGAGGCATGGCGCGCGGGGGCGTGCGCGCCTAAACGAAGCGCTGTCTGAATGAATGAAAGGGGCGCGATGGAAGCGTGAATGAAGAAGAGAGACACGATTGCGGAGGGTGAGTGGATTGGAGGGGGAGAGCGTCGTTGGCCTGTCCCCTTTCCTCCCGTAGTTCTTTCGGCCGTGACACTGAACGAGTGCCGACACAAACAGAAAGGGCCTGCCTCGCTTGCGGTCGGATAAACACAACAGGAAATAAAAATGGATGAGCCACGACGGGGAAGGAGAGGTCGGAATGAGAGCGAGTCCGCTCAAGAAACGGCCGGAGCCAGCAGCAGCACCACCCCAGAAAAAAAATAAAAGAAATACGTAACAGCAGAAACGAGCAAAGAAAGTACCGCCGCGCCGAGGAGAAAACGGCGGGGCACTTTGTGGTTGGTACTATAAATGAGAGTCACGGGAGCGGCGTGTGCCACGTTCCACCCTGCTCCGCCTCACATTCGTTTTTTTTTTTTTTTCTCCTTCCATTATTCGTTGGTCTTTCACCTTCGGGCGCATTGCCTTTTTCATTTGCGTTGTGGGCGCCTCGTTTGTCTCGTGTCGGCTGCAGTTGTTTCGCTTCCTTTTGTTAGGTTCGGTTGTGTGTTTGTGTGTGGCCTATCGGAAGACGAGGTCGTTTCGAGGGTTTTTAACGCTGATCGGAGAAGTCGCGTTTACCTTTGTGCCCACTGTCGGGCGCAAGCGGTTCCTTCAGGCTGTCGTCTACAAAATTGAAGTGTGTTGAGGGAGGTGTTTGAACGGGCGGATAATTTTGTCCTGGAGCTGAGAAGACGGGAAGTTCAGCGCGAAATAACGCTTTTATCTCGCGCCATAGGGTGGCCGAGCTGAAATGATTGGTTAATCTATTCTGCCTTGCCTTCCTCCCCCTCTATTTATTTTGGCTTTTTGGAGCTAAATCTTCCGCATTCTGTATTTGCGTGGGTTGCCTGTGGAATAGTTTGCATCTCCCACTAAGACACCTTGTGGCAAACGTGCAGCCACGGCCACTGCGTGTGTGGGGTTATCGGTTGCCACAACGTGTTCATGCGGGTCTTCTACGATGCGTATTGCGTGCGTTTAGGCGTCGTCCAAGGAAATAGATTCGGAAGCATCCGGTGCGCTGTAGCGGCGAGTGCGCAGTGAAATGAATCGATTACAGCAATCTATAGGCTGAAATGGACGCTCAGGCCTGCAACCCTTGAGGGAGGCGGCAAAGTCTCGTCAGGGTAGTCTGAAGGGGATAGAGGACGAAGGGTAGTAGACTCCACCAGGTGCAGAAGAGAACAGGTGGCGGTCCTCGCCAAAGCGGCCAGCGTTCGCACGGGCGCTCACAAGGTGGCGATCCCAGTTGCATCTGCAAACTGCAGCAGGTTTCGCAGCGCAGGGGGCGCTGGGGACGCACGTCAGTCTCTGGCCGTTGGAAGGCCGTGGCGACTGTATGTGGTGATGACTATGGAGCGTTCTGGCGCCACAGGTGGACAGCCACAGAAGAGGTGCTCGAAAGTCTCGGAGTCCCCGAATCTCATGCGGGCTGGTGACTTGCATAATTAGAAAGAGAGAGAAACTTTTACGGGGTTGATGTTTGAAGGCTGTTCACGGCGTGGTGGCAAACTGATGCACGTCGAAGATCCGTGTCTGCAAAGCTGGGTTGGCATAGTCGCAGCTGAGATATCGAAACACGGCTGGCCTCAGGCACTTTCGAATGCGCCGTTTAGCTTGTCTGGCGGAAGATCGTTAATGCCGGGGAAGCCCTTGCCCCGGTAAACGCAGATTGGTGCGATGCCAGAAGTTATGCACCGAGCGTGACGATAGACCATTGAGCTGATACGGCAGAACGAAATGAGCTTTGTCTATTGATCGCTAGTCAGCAAACGTTCGTATTACAGTAGCTGTGGTTATTATTGCAGTCGCGCCGCATTTGTTGGCCCTGTCGCGCGCACTTCAGGGGAAGCGAAATTAGAACCTTCGACTTGCTGGCAAACTGTGTGGAAGGAGGAGTTTCCTACTGGTCTGTTCGAACACATTTGCTCGCTTTGTCACGCTTGAACACATCGGCGGCGCTTGCGAGTATCGGGTCAGTTTTGCTATTTGCGTTTCTCTGGTGTGATGATGGCTAATGTGCGTCGATAAGATAACGGCGATGTTGTCCAGTATGCTCGAGCAGCTTATCTGCGCATGCTGTTTGCTTTCGGCCGTTACCTCCTAGGTCAGTGCGCGCACGTTTAGTTTACACTAAGCCTGTAGATAAGGGGGGGGGGGGGTGGATTCTCTTCTTCCGCTTTGACTGGCGTTGCCTTTTTAATACCCCGCCGACCTTGACGCGTGCCGCTATAAAGGACGCGATGTTATCGGCGGCTTAAGACGTAACCGCGCTTTTCTCTTTATCTTTCTTCTCTTTTTCGCTTCGCCGGGGCTCATTCCGTCAGCAGCGACGCTGTGAGCCGTTTCTCTATGCTCCTTGTGTCCTTGTGTGTCAGTTGATGCCGTTCCTCTGCGTTCTTATCGCGCCGGCGGAGAGAGCGCCTTAGTTTTGCGCATTGCCGTGCAATAGAACGACAGCGATTCGGAATGCTTAGCGGGCTGGCTTTATGGTGTGCACTCGCGACGTCATCAATCCCCCCCCCCCCTCCTTATCCCCCTTCATTTCTTTCGTGTACATGCGAAAAGGGTTTTTGACGAGCTAAGATGCGTTCCCGTGATAGTGGCTGATAGCGTAAAGTGAGACCACGTCGCTTACGCGCAGTGTGCAGTCCTGCTTGCCAGCAGCTGTGTGGGAGTCTTTCAGTAACGTTATTTTTGCCCAGTGGCACCTCGACCAGTTGCACAAATTTTCTATGTGGCCTGTATGTAAACGAACGAATGCGTCCAAGTGGTTTCTTGCGTTTCCTGCAGCGCAGCGCGCATTTCTGATCGCGACGAAAGCGAAGCGGGTTAACTCGGGATCTGTAAGCAGCGGGTTGCGTGCGCTTCTCTCTGCGGGTCCTCGATGACCAGTCAGACACGCGGGAGGTTAGGTTATAGTTTGAGCTAACTGGTTGCGTAAGGAACGCACACCATACAGGCACGTTTCATACGCGCGTACGCTGGGTAGTTAAGTGTATGTCTTGCTGGATAGCTCTTTTCATCATCCAGAGTTCATCTTTCCCTTCTTTTATTTTTTCTTGGTACTCTCTCTTTCTTTCTCTCTCTTTTTCCGCGTGCATTGCCGGTGTCCGCCGTGCTGCGCAACCGGCTTGATCGCCGGGCTTAATTTCTTCCTCGTCTCGAGATGCGTTTCAGATGTGTTTTTAATGGACCCCGAGAAAATCGAGGATTTGTCGTGGTGCGCTTTTTTTTTCTTTCCTCTCTCTCACCCTATGTGCTCGTTTACGTCTCCTGTTCGTCTCTCTCTCTCTCTCTCTCTCTCTCTCTCTCTCTCTCTCTGCCCCCTCCCCCCCAAGATGCACTGCCGACCTGTGCTCCCTTTAGCTTGCTCTCCTCTACAGTCAGCCAAGGACCTCGCCTCTGATCGGTGCGCGCGCTCGACAACCTTGGGGAAGTCATTTGCTTCATGAACTTAGCTCGTTTATCGGTACTTTTATTTCCGTTTACGCCTCCTGCTTTGCTGCTCGTAACACTGTTTTCACTATTTTGTGTGTCACATCGTCTCTCGTGCAGTCTTTCTCACCGAGAAAAAAAAAGCAAAATGAAAGAGCAAACGAAACTAATAAAGTGAAACGACCGCGGCGTGTTGTAGCGAGCAGCAGCGGAAGACGCTGTTGTATGGCGGGTTTCGGGGCGAGATGCGGCGGAGCTCCGACCACGATCGCTGGAAATGCGATGTGCGATCAGCGGACGATGTCTAGCTGAAGGGAGAAGAAACTGGGGAGAAAGGGGAGGAAAAAAAAAAAAGGCGGCGAAATCCGTTTTGCCGGAGCGCATTTGCAGCGTGCATTGGCCTCTCCGCTTTTCTGTCCCTATTTTCTCCTTCCCTCTCCACCACATCTGGTGTCGTCATTGCCCCCGTTTTCCCTTCTGCTCCGCCTCCTCCCTTTTCCCCCGCTTCCTTCGTGGTTCCGTCCGCCTAATGACGATTTTAGGATGAGCGATGAGAACGGCGATTAGGCGTAGGTTAGCGGGGTTGTTGGAAACTTGCGGTGCGCCTGTCGTGCGGGAAATGAGGAGGCGGTCTGTTGATCGACGTCGTTGCGTCTTCCCTGCCGGCGGCGCGTGTCTGTGCGCCGGGTGTTGCGCTTGTTCAATGTAGACCATCTCTAGCGTCACGTGTGCGGTTAGGGCGCACCGCAGAGTTTCCTGCAAAGTTCCCAGGGAGAAACGCCGGTGCTGCGATCGTTCGGATTGCCGTGGGAATGATTCGTAGTACACGGATTCGTTTGATCTCGGTGCTTGTGTGCTTCGGGCGTTACTTTTCTACGCTCTAGCTTTCTAAACTTCCGGGAGGTCATAGTTTTCTTAACGCGGCAAGCGAATAAGTCTTTACGAGCATGCGCATTCATTGGGAATCGCTGTACTTATAACACGGTGTTTTGTTTCAAAGGGGTCAATTTGCGAAGTCACGAAGCCGTTTGAAGCCAGGCAGGAAGTTTTGGCGTAGTCTACGTAGTAAACCCATCGTTATCATGCTGGCTGAGCCGCCACGCTTGTAGCTACGACACAAGCGCCGCAAGTCCTTCTAGCGAGTATCGTAGGAAACTCCACGCAGCACAAGGCGTTTGAGGCGTTCTCGCGCAGACCCGACCAGCACATAATCGTAGCTGCTGGTCTGTCAGTAAGCTTCCTGCTTTCTCTGTCCTCACTTGGACATGCTTGGGAAAGAAGTTGGCGCGACGAACTTAGCTGGCGGGACGCGCAACAAATTATTTGACAGCGGAGAAGAGTATTTGTTGAGGGTTGGCCGACTCGAGATGGGAGCTTAAGGGCGCGGCAGGTAGCGGTACTCGATGTACTGCCATAGTAGGGGAAATTAAGACCACATATGTGCTGAGGCTTTTTTGTTTTCTTTTGAAAGGTTTCGGGGAGGATGGCGCACATCTGGACGGATGGAAATAAACGCAGTCGCCGGCAAGACTTGCTCTTGCGCTACGTATGGTGGTGGATTGATCAGCAGCGAACCAACGAGCTTGAAGCCGACATTTCGAGGGCACTATATCGTGTCCCAGTGCGCTGTACTCGGCGGTCGCGCAACCGGCGACGATCCAACGTCGCGTGCGGGTTTGGCGCCGATCTATCGGGGCCGCATTGATCCCTGCTCCCTCGGCGGGCTTTTATACCTATCGGATGAAAGCGTGCTTCGATCCGAGTGGGCTTACACACGACGACGACGGGGATCGGAATATGTATGCCCCGTTCTCGGGGGATCGCGCGATATCGGCGATGCAAATGAAGTGCGCGAGCGGTGTTTGCCGGACCCCCCCCCCCCTTTCTGTCCCGCCGCCCCCTCTCTCATTATGCTTTTGATTTCCCCCCTCTTCCCCCTAATTTCGCTGCGCCGTGCGCTTGCGATGGAGATGTGGCCTCTAATTGGACGGAACTTTGCGATCGGTGTTTCGTGCTTTCTCTCTCGGCATTTCTCTTTTCTTTGTCTCGCATGTATAGTAATAGACGGTGTACACAGTGGCGTCCTTACATTCGCTTTTGTTCACGGAAACAAAAACAAAGAAGGTTATGTCGTTTTGGTTGGCCATAACGGTGCGGTGTCTAAATGACGTAGTCTCCATGCCAGTGGAGCCGTGGACTGAGGGCCCCACCCAGACCTGCCATAACTCCGATTAACTGAGCAATAAAGTTTCTCTCTCTCTCTCTCTCTCTCTCTCTCCATTACATTAGATTTAGTTTACTTGTCTAGCAAAGTGGGATTTCAGATTAAGTTGGCGTGCGCGGGAAAAAAGAACAAAAAAGAACAAAATAGCGAAGGCAAGAAACGTTAAATGAGAGAAATTATGACTAGAGATGAGGCTGAGTGTGCAGTAATGTTGTTGTCCCCCCCCCCCTTTTTTTTTCTTTACTTTAGTGGCCAGGAGGGTGGTAGGAATTGCGAGACTGAAAAGGGCGGCGAAGTTCTCGACAATTTGATATCGCGTTGGCGTCGCCTGCACAGTGGTCACCTCTTTCTACTTGTCTCGGCGAACGTGGTACAGCGGCAACCTTTCTGAATTAACGTCGTGGGCTGCAGTGCTCGCAGTCACCGTTGGCGAATTGGTTGCTCCACCCGATAGAGTTGCCCGGTTGCCGTTCCGGATTCCGTTCCGTGTAGTTTCCGCATTGCGCTGGCTTAGCGAGCGCGAGAGCCTTGTCTCGGTGCAGTTAGGTTTCGGTTTCAGTTGCGCTGCGCCCACGCATTACCGGAGAAACCCGCCGCGGTGCCTGGTGTTGTTACTTTCCCCACCGCCTGGAGCTTGGACTGTGCCCCGGCAACATCGGTGCGCAATCAGTGTAACGTGTTTCCTCTTCGATGGGCGTCCAGGCCGAGCCCAGGAGGTCCTGATGACCGCGGATATAAGGGATGAAAGGCCGCCGCCGAGCTTATGAGTCGTGTCCTGAAAATTGCCCCGGCCTGCGCCGGGTCGACCCTGGTTCTCGGTGCAATCGCGCTCCCTCTGCCCCGCCATCAGCGTTCGCGGCGAGTCTTTTGTTCGCTTTCGTGTATCACTGCGGTGTGTGTGCGTGCCTGCGCAGCAGCACGCTGACTTCGTTGCTTCTGTCTGTCTCGATATGCGAGTGAGCCTCGAGAGAGCAGGGGTTATGTTATCATAGTCGGTTTTCTTTTTCTTTCTTTTTGTTTCCATGTTTGTTTGTTTTTCTCAGACGATACGCGTCGCTGTACGGCGACGTAAGATAGAAAATCATCGCCTCGCCCGATCGTTGCCGACTGGGAGGGCTTTTTGTTTTTGGTTCGGCCCCGTCGGACGGGGGGCGTAAAATGGGAAAGAAAGCGGAAATGGAAGCAGAGGAGCCGTGCCGTAAAGATATTTGGTATCGTCTCGTTTGTTTAATTCTGCGTGCCTGCTGCTTTCGCGGTTCAGGGTTATCGTGGAATTGGAAAGTTACTGGCTCGCCCGAGGGGCGTGCGCTGGCTCGCCCTCCGGGGATGTAATGAAGACGCCCGTTTCACGTGAATGTCATGAAATGCGTTAAAGGGACAATAAAGAGCTAAAGACTAGATGAACTTTTGCTAAGTTTCCTTGGGCCACAAATGTCTAAATAGGACAAAGTACATTGAACTCCATTATATCGCACTGACGCACCTGCGCTGGTGTTTCTGCGCGAAATTAAAAAAAAAAAGGAAGGCTTGGTCCTCATTTTTTATTCTAGTAATCAAGTTTCTTACCGCGAAGTCAACAAAAACCACTCTGACAGACTAATATAAATCTAAGCTGTTTTAGTGCTTCCCTTTCGTATCCGGTAAAGCTTCGTGACCAAGCTTATTAATATATGCAAGCAGCGAGCCCTTTCAAGCGTACTCGACGAACAGGGAGCTTCTTTTGGTGATGTGCCGTCCTTTGTGCAGTGCCTGTATTCGTTTCCTGTATGCCGCCATCTCACTTGTATCTAAGAGCAGCTGGACGCTCGTGTTAGCCGGCGTTGTAGACTCCATCGATCGACCTAATTGGATCTAACCTTACGTGATAGCGAAGTGGCTGTTGTGCGCCAGCGCTTGCATCATTTAGGGCAGGCCTGGTTTCGAAAGCCATGTCGAGGCTCTGCAGCGGGATTGCAGTTCCATCGAGTTGTCTCTCCGGGCCAGCGCAGCAAAGTCAATGTTCCGCCCGAGCCGCGAATGTGTACGATCGTACTCGGTTCGTGTTTGCTTACATGGAGTGTTTTTTTTTTCTTTTTTCTTCTAGACTATAAAGAATAAAATGAAAAATCGCCTGGGGCACGTAGCGCAATTCTACTCCTTCAGGTGGATTACCCGATGAGGCGGGAATTGCATCTGCGGGAACTTGAAATTCATAATCGACCAAACCAGAAATTACAAGAGTTCATTAATGAAGTTTTTTTTTATGTTATTGCCTTGCGGCACATATTGCAATTTGCGGATCGTAGCTGGTGATCTAGCAAGGCCTATCTCCTTGGAGCGAATTCTTGGGTTCCCACAGTGTGTGACGAAGTACACTGATGTTCCAGTTATAACTGTGCTTCATCGCGTAAAACGGACGGTTTGTCAAATAACTAAGTAGAACAAGTGAACATTTACTGCTTCCAAGAGAATGAGAATTGATTCCAAAAGAATGCGCCCTGCCAACAGGCAATTCTTAATTCCAAGTTTTAAATGTCTTGCATCTGCAATTCGTAGATTGCAATATGTCATTGTGTGGTAATTAGTTAAAACATAATATATTATTATATATTGTGATTATTCAATTATACGTTTCGACTTCTCGTGCCAGTATTGTCTCTCTCTTTGAGCAATTAAAATGAAGCGCAATGATTAGGATTGTGTTATTTGCCACGGTCATTTTTTAAAAATTTCTCACGGCAAAAAAGAAAAAGAAATTGTGGAAGAACCATTGCCGATAATTGTCAATAAAAGCGAGTAACCTAACGCTTCAAGAAAGCTGCAATCATCGTACATACTGGGAGGCGCTCGCAACGGTTAGATACCTCCATAGTCGGTGAGGTCCGCCTATAACGCTATAAATGATAATAAATGAGTGACGACGGTGGGATGGAACTTCGGTCTTGCGGCGCATTAAGCCCAGTGCCGTAACCGTTGGGCCGCGATCGCGTCCATGGTTCTCTCGTGCCAAAAATCGCCTTTTGCAATGTCTGGCGCGTGCCTCAAGTGCCGGCGTTCTTCCCTCGTGAAGGATCACCACAAGGTATCCAGCATGCCAGCCCTCTGTTTCGAACTCCGGTGCCGCTACCTCGCCACAGCGTTTCTCTCGGGTTCCCGGCGTCCGCGCACGAACCTTGTGCAGTTAGTTCGCTTGCACGCTGGGACTGCTCCTTCGGTGTAAGCCGTGTTTATCCTGCCAAAAACGAGCGTCCGCCCGCTAAGCCGCCTAGACAGTTTGTGTGTGTCCTTTTTTTTGTCTTGCCTGTTGCTACAGTTCTTAAAACTGACGTTTTCGTTTCTTTATTTCGTTGTTTCCGGCCTGTAGAAGCCGCGCAGGTTGGTTCGGCCCCTTTCTCGCCTGTTCGTGCCGCCCGAGCACGAGCCGTGTCCGCCTAATCGTGGTCCGGTCGTTGGGAGCACGCGCGCTCCTAATCCGCAATTAATCCGATTACGGGATCACGGACGTTGGAGGCAGCGCTGTCTATTAGCGCGGGCCGGTCTGTGTGTCTAGCCTCGCGGTGGAAATTAAAAGGAGAAGCTGCAGGCGTTCGGACAAGCTGGCGCACACGTGGCTTCCACTCGGGACACTAGAGGAAAGGGAGAAGAAAGAAAAGATCGGTATTTCAATGAACGCCGTTCGTCCTGTCAAAGGGAACTGCGCAGAATTGAGTTCCGTAAATGTTTTTATAGGTCGGTAAAACGAGCTGGAGAGAATCGAAAACTACCGCGTAGAGTGAAGCAGCGTTACAATTACGCGACGCATTTGGTTGGTGGCTTGTGGAGGCAAGTGGCGATCCCCACATTCTTTCGGAATCCGCGCAGCTTGTTTCTGGTATGGCACCGTTATCGGATCCCCGTTTCCGGGTTCCCATTGTTGCCACAGGCAGGCCAGAGGGGAACTAGCCTTGCACAGAGACGTCCGCTTTCCCAGGGCTCGTGGGTCTCCCGCACTTCCTTGGTTCGGGAAAACGGCGCGTTAGTGGACGGTAGTTGGGGAATGGGAGGGTGTCGTCGACAGTGAAAGACTCGGGACGCGCCTGCACTTGTGCATTTTTGTATGCGTGTGGGTGGAAAACAAATGGGCCGTACTTTTGGAGACTCGGTGACGAAAGGTATCCCCCTCATCACCACCACCACCAAGGAAACACCCGCCACAAATCCAAGGGGGAAAAAAGAAAAAGACACGTACTACTTACTACCGCTACGAATGTGGCCTGGCTTGCCCGTTCCGACTGCGTCAGCTGACGCCTGGCCGCGAGTCATAAAAGCGACTTCCTCGCCGACCTTGAAAGGTCGGCCACGCGAAAGGGAGTCGAGGGATGGGGGGGTGTTCCGTTGTATCTGCGCGGCAGCAGTAGACGCATAGTGTGTTGTGCCTGCTTGGCTTCTTTCTTCGTCGGCGAGGCGCGACCTTGCCCCCCCCGCGTCCTTGCATCTTTTTGTCTGTTTGCCTTTTATCTCTCTTTCCCCGGGTGTTTACCGCGATGATTTATTCGAGGCGGCGTGGCGTGCGTCTGTCTGTCTGGCTCGGCCGGTGTGCTTCGCGCGTGGCAGGCGTCGTCGCGCCTTTTCCCCACCCGTGCTTCCTGGCCTCCTCCTCCCGCTGTTCCCTGCTTGCCGCAGCCGGACTTATTATTGACGGCGAGAGTTCGTGCAGCGGTGGTTTACCGCCAAGCAGGCCGCTTTCTTTCATTTGAACGTTTTCTCTTTCGTTCGCGCGCGCGCGCGTTCCTTTAATGGGCTCCCCTCTGTCCCTCAGCAGCGCTGGCACGCGTGTTATTTCGTGTTTCGCCGGTCGCGAGCCTCGTGTCCTTCGCCGGTAGCTTCGCGGTCGTCGTTGTTTGGTTGTTTGTTCGTGCACTGTCGGCGGGGCGTGTGTTACCCGCTTGGCAGCTGTTTTCATTGCGGAACGTTGACCCCTTGCCGAGTGGAACGAGTCCGTGGTTAATTAAGGGAGCGGCCTTGCTGCTCCGCGTTCGCCGGCGCGGTGCCTCCGTGCCGTCAGATTGAGCTTGCGCATTCTGCGCTGACACTACTGGTGGAGCGAGTAGGTTAATCGGTAGCATAATTTTTGCAGTGAAGGACGTGACTTTAGGTAGCTATCCTTTAAAATTAAGTTTTGCTTTTCTTGTCGGGTTACGACGCGATGTCTCCGCCCATCTGGGCCCGGAACATGTCATGACACGTCCGTGCTGCAGCAGTGGCGGTACATTTTGTTTGAGTGTGTCCGTAAAACTTACTTCCCACTGCGCGGCAGAGGGAAGTAAGTTTCGAAATCAAAACAGAAAATGTACATTCTCAGCTTTATAACTGTCGGGACACTCATTTGCTCTAGTGGAAGTTGTAAAGGCAATTCAAAACGTTTGCAATAACATCGCCACACCGGGAACTTATGCTGAAGAAACCGGCTCCAAGTCAAGGTTTTACTAGAGCAGCGTGAAAAGCAAATGTTTCCTAAACACGCGCAACACGGCCTGCGCTGAATTCGGTCGCCGAAATCAAGTTGCTCCCGAACATGTTTGAAGACAGCTGTATACGGTCAATCAATAGAAGAAACAAACAAGCGAGCTAACACACAGGCTAGTCGTGCCTCTTGAGGCGCCATGTAAACGCCACCAGCGAGGTAGCGTTGCGTGTCCCGCCTCAAAATGCGAACCTGTTGTCTTATCCTCTGTGGCCTCTTGTATGCGATCCCTTCTGTGTGTTCTCGTCTGGGGAGGTACCATGGGTAATTTCTGCGGGCACAGTGATATCTAGCATCAGACTTGATAAATCCGGTCTTCAAATTGCGCCTGGCTGCGGAGTTTTTCTAGGGCGCCAGCACGTTACTACCAGATACGCGCGATGTTAGTGAGCGAAACAGCCACGTTTATAGTGGCAGTGTTTAGGCACGTGCAATACGATGCAGAAAGTACACGCCATTTCGCCGTGACTTCACGGATTTCGCCTGCGTCTTCTCGTGCTTAGTTGACTTTCTATCCAACGGTTACAAAGTTTCAAGAACTTTTACTGAACCGTAATGGCGCAAGTCTCAAGTATGAAAACAAACTTTCACTGAAATCAGTGACGTCACACTGCGATATGGACGTTTGGGTTTTGGCACAAAATCATACTTAACATAATTGGTGTGTGTCGTTAGTGTCATCTTAAAGCCGTCTTTCGCAGTTCTCATAGCACACAGAAATGCCCAGTTATTATTATTATTAATCGTCGTTATTATTGTTAAAGATTACCCCGGAACTTGTCCAACACGGTTGCGTTTTTATTTTGTTTCCCCTTTGCGGCAGGACTTCCGTACCGTGTCGTCCTGCATGATTTTAATCCCAGCGTGCTGTAGCTATAAACGCATAGTCGTTTGTTTTGGTCTGTGTAGCGTTTCCTGCCCCCCCCCCCCCACCTCTTCTTTCTTTTTTTTCTTTTTTTTCCTCTGTGAGGCTGTTTGTGACGTCTGCGGAAATGACACATCCAGAATAAAAAGGCACGACTACAGATCGATAGAAGCAACGAATATTTACGCCCTAGAAGAAAGGAAAAAGGAATGAAATCGGGATTGGGTGAGTGGGGAGGAGAAAGAACTTCTCTCTGCTTCGCGACATTTTTCGAAGGCCACGAGTTCGACTGTCTTCCTCTTACAACATAACACTCGCTCTTTTTTACTGTATTCTTCTCCAGCTTTTTTTCTTTATATTGTTTTGCCTCGCCGTATTTTCCTTTCCTCCTTTTATTCGGGCTCCCATTTCGGGCACCGTTTCCCTCTTGACCCGATGCGTTCTGTGGGAGCCCGCCTCCCACTCATGTTTCTTCATCTCCACAGAAGTTGTAGAGGAGCGCCTTGTCCCCTTTTACTTCCCACCACCACGTTTCTTTTTCTTTTCCTAATTTCCGTCCACAATTCGCCGTCGCCGAGAATTTCGGTTATCTTTTATTTTTTTATTTTCCACTCGCTAGTATTTTTTCCTCTCTTTCATTCGGGGCACGTGGAGGAGGGGCGTTTCTCGGTGTCGCCGCTGCTTGGTTAATTCAATTAAAACTTGCTGCGACATTTCCCTCGCACCGCCTCTCCTCTCCTCAGCAAGCGACCTTACTTTTGCTGGCTGGTGTTTCGATCGAAGCAGCCGTTCCCTTCCTGGCTCCAGGCTCTTTTTTTTTTTTCTTCGGTCGGTTTTGCACTTATCTTTTGCTTGCTGACCTCACTGGGAAACTTTCTAGGAGAGCGAGAACTTAACGGTAGAATGGAAGAAGAAGGAGAGAAAAAAAGAGGAGCTTGTTGGGACGGAAACGAGCAGGATTAGCTGGCGGTGAGAAACAATATAACCGGAAAAAATTAATGCGGCGCATTGCGATAAAGACAAGAAAGAGAGAAACGAAAGATTGCGTCGTGTTCGTTCGTGAGGAACATCTTTTTTTTTGTGCGTCCATGTTCCAGAGTTTTGCTAAGTGGACTTCGGGAAAAGAAAAGGGAAAGATGCAAAAAGGAAACGGGAGAGCTGCAGGAGCGCTTATTTGGTTCGCATTAATTGTTGCTCGCTTTCCCTTCGGTTTACCAGCCGGGAAGCACCGCGTACATAACGCACTTCTTTGCGCTCGTCGCACGCTACTTTATTTCCTCTTTCTAATGTTCGCTGCTGTGTGTTCCGTTTTGGCGCGCTTGTTCCGCTGATGGCATTACGAGCGGCAGCCGACAGGGGGAATTTTTCTTTTTTCTGCAACGTTTCTGAAGAGTGCGTACTTGTGAACAAAGAGGAAAGAGAGGGTGGGTCAGAGGGAGTGGGTAATGCGTGTCGGACGGCTCAATGTAGTGAAAGAGAGAGGGAGAGAGAGAAAAAAAAGGCGGGGGGAGCGGTACAACGCGGTAGAAGCGGTCGCCGTCAGCGCTTTTGCGAAGGGGAAAAACAACGGTCGAAGGGGAAAAAAAGGTGCCCCAAATGGGAGCCACGCGCGCGCTGTGCCTGCGTCTCCTTGGCAACGAGGGCGGCAGCGCATGCGCGGTGGCGCTGCACATGTGATGCGTATCGCGATGCGACCGACCGGCCTGCATCGAGCGGCGGTGCCCTTTTTTTCCCGCCCACGTACAACGGCGATGAGCCTTTTTTCTCGGGAAGATATGCGTATAAAAATCGATGAATGCAATTAGGGGAAGCAGTTGCGCTGGTCGTTGAGAAAAGGCGAGAGTTGGAACTAAAGGGGATGATAGGAGATACTGTGGCTGACAAGTAAAAAAAAAAAAAGCAGTGCCGCCTTGCGTTTGCTTCGGTGTGTTCCCAATGCCCGTAGGGGGTAGGGACGGGGGGGTACAAGCGTGATGGAAGCTTTGCGTTGAACCCCTTCCTTTCTTTCTTGAGGGAGTTCGTTGTTTCACTGTTTCGTTCATGTTCGCCCCCAATATTACTACTACCATTACTATTATTTATTTTACTGCGGAAGCATGTTCCTTCAGTCGCTTTTGTCTTTCCGCTGATCGGCGGTACAGTATCGTTGTCTCTTAGTGTGTGTGCGCGTCTCTGCCCGCGGGTGGTCGGAGGAGGAAGATTAAAGGGAACGGAACTCGAAACCTTTAATACCCGCGCTATGACGCCCGCTTTTTTTTTTTTTTTTTTTCGCGGAGCGCGCGGCGAAGTCCGGCGCTTGCTGGCTGCCTCGATTTGCGGAACACTCGCCCGGCGCTGCTCAACAATTTTTTTTCTCTCCCATTTCTTTCTTCTCAATTTTTGCTCTCGCGTTTTTGAGCAGGCTTGACGCGGAGTGGGCCTGTTGTCGCTCAGGGCGGCGCTGTTTGCCGCCGGCAAATTGAAAAAGAGCGCGAGCGGTGTGCTTTCGGTGTCGCTGGTTCCTTCTTTATTTTTCCTGCGACAAGCGCTGGCGCGTTCCTAATTCGGCTCAGTTCTGAAGGCCCGCTATGACAGCCTCGTTGGATTTGTTTGTGTTCTTGTGCTAGCGCGCTGGGGAGGCTCTGCCACGTGTTCTGTCGTTCCGAGAGCACGCGAGGCTTGGTCGCGACGTGTCCGCGATCTTCTGGTTTCCGTTGCAGTGGCGGAAACTTCAGCGAGACCGCTTGGTTTAACGAAACGAATTCGTGGGTCGGATTTGCTGGACTGAACCGCTGTGCTTGCTGTCTTCATGTTATTGAAGGAATACATACGGCGCTGTGCCCGCAGCGAACGTCATGCTTTGTAGAAAGGTGCATGCGTGCCTGCCGTGTGTGCTCGCTTTACCTGGCGGGTTTTTTGCGTCTTCCATCGTCTTTCGGTTCCAGACTGAACGTTTTCTTCTTTCCTTGCAGGGAAACGGCTTTGTCTTTTTTTTTTTTCTTCTCGTGACGCTTTTGCGGGCCTTCTAGAGAACCACAGACTTACCGTGATCGTTGTACTTCCGTTTCCAGTTGTGAAGATAGAACTCACAGTTGACACAAACGACGGAATATCTTCCTCGCAAACAAAGTAAAGGCATTTCTTTGGGTAAGAAAATTCGCTGCTGACGTTCGCGTAGCGGGAAAAAGTGCTCGTTTTCATTGCACCCTCAGTCTCGTTCCACATAGCTTCCGCTGAGTGGAGTGAGCATGCTTGCACAAAATGTTCCACTTACGCTTTTCGCACATAGCCTTTGTGAAGAATGACGTATCTACGTGTCAAGGGCAGGTCACTATATACATATATAAATTCACGGATGGCATGAATTGTCACCTAGTCTGCTTGATTTAATGAGGTATGCTATACATATATTTTATCTTGCATTTTTCTATACATCTCCTTAGGCTGTGGCTTTAAGAGATCCGGTCGTATCAATCTATTGCTTGCTTTTTTTTTTTTTCTATCAATGCTCTAAACGTCTCTTATCTCAACTGCTGAGTGGTTGACGCTTCGTCCACTTTAAACCGAAGCGCTTTTGGAAGGTGTACGTTACCTACGGTTCCCACTAGGTGAATCCCTTCTCATTCAGTTAGGATGTGCGGAAGGGTCTCCTGATTGGTGATGTGGCACACACGTTTCACCTAGTTCCGAATAGAGCACCGCTGCTCATGGCGCCATCTTGAGACGGTTTGCTCAACCGTCTCTCGCGAGACTCGTTGCGTCAGCGGGCCGCGATAGCTGTTGGCAATAACGCGCCGGTAGCACCGTAATCACAAATGTGCACTGCCACTTCCTTTCGTGACGAGAGTAATGCAAGAAACGCAACGTTGCTGGCACTTCGGGTTCCCGTGTTTCGTGGTTGCGGTATTTCGCAAAAAGCGGGATTCACACCACTCCAGGATGGGTCGCTGGTTTCGTGCTGCGGACGAGTGTACGACAGGTCTCGTTATGGACGAATCGCGCCGCAGACTAGCTCCACGGGCGCGATTCGTTGCAGCTAAGCCGCATCACGCTCGTTTGTGAACTCCATTAGTGATCCGTCACGGAGTCGTGTGAATCCAGCGTTGTAACTGCAGCACCCATACAGAAAGACTGGGATTTCGTGGCCTCAGGCGTGGCCCTATGTTTGGAAGTGGCAGTAGCAAAAAGCTACGCAATAAGTTGGGCACGCATTCGAATGTTGGTTTTCGTTTCATGTTTTCCATCTTGAATTATCCGTTCAGAAGCTTTACTGATTAGTGTTTCTCTCACCTTTCTGTGTACACCGCATCCCTTTCCCTCTGCATGGTAGCCAGCCGGCCGCGCCTTTGCCTGCTGCTCTTTTTTTTCTTTTTTCGCCGAGTTCCTTCGCAGACATTTGTTTGACCTGCTTAATTTCACCCGCGAAAATAAACCTGCAATTCTGCAATGACACAAGAGCCTGTTGAGCGAAGTGGGATCTCGCGGTGACCCCCCGATTCCATTTCGTTGTGGTTACCGCTAGCTACTTTTGCGCGAACCCTTCGAAGTCGAGGCAGTTCTACTTTTCGTGCCGAAATCCGGTCGCCGGGTGCACGTAAACGCCAGCGCGTCGAGCCGATGCAGCCGTCGGGTCGGGCACTAAACTGGCGACAAATGCGCGTTCAGGTTGCTTCGGGCCGTCCCCACTTTCTGAATCCGCCCGCTTCCAATCCAGTTCGTGTAAACAAGGCTGTGTTGAAGCAGACGGCACGATAAAAAAAAAGGAAGAGAAATAAACATAAAAAAAACAAGAAAGAAAACTGTGGGGGGGGGGGGGGGACGGCGCATTAGTGACGTCACGCCTACCCTATGCCCGGCGGGCGTGACGCGC
Organism: Dermacentor variabilis; assembly: GCF_050947875.1. NCBI lineage: Eukaryota > Metazoa > Arthropoda > Arachnida > Ixodida > Ixodidae > Dermacentor > Dermacentor variabilis. The sequence goes on from NC_134573.1 coordinate 118,644,440, forward strand.
GTACGGGTTCTCCGTCTCTTTCTCTGCCTCGGTGCTGCGGGAGAGGCTGAGTCCCGCTTCTCTCAGCCACTCATCATTCCTCTTTAATCGCTGGCGTTGTACGCGCCCATCCGATGGGAGTCGGTGCGGAGAAGGAAGGAAAAAAAGAAACACCACGGCGACGGAGTGCGCGAAATGGGCCGTGTACCGCGCACGACGTGCAGGTTGCGGGGCAAGTGTCGTCCTCCGAAAATGAGGGAGGTTTCTGAAACGGCCGCGCGTTGAGGAAAGAAAGGAAATTGGGTGAAAAATCTCTAGGACCGATGGGGGTGCACTGAGAAAAAAATAAGAAGCGGTGAGGGGTTGGGGGAAGCTGTTCGAAAGGTAGTTTATCGCAGATTGAAAGGTCCATCCATCATTCTCGGTAGCGAATATCGCTGTTTCTCTGCGCCGTGGTGTTCGATTCGCGAATCGCCTTCGGGAGCGCAAGATTTCTTATTTTATTTCATCAGCCTTTAAATGAATCACCTTGAGCAGGCTCTCCCGTTTATACTTTTCGTTCCTGGCCGCGTTAACGTTGGCTTCCCAAGTTGTAGCCTTTGTACGTCTTTCGTTATTTTTGCTCTCTGCTGTCGGCGTTACCTTGCGATGGGCGCATTGATGTGTAAGCTTTATCGCCGCCCTCTCGGTTTTACGTGTTCGCGCCTTTGTCGCTCTCGTCCTTGTAACGCGTCACAATTTCTCGAGAGAAGGGGCGGGGAGGAGGAGGGCACCGCGCATTCATAATTAATGGAAGGAGCGCTTGCGTTCTTGCGCGTTGAATGTTCTTGTTTTCGATATAGCAACGCTAAGTATTGTAAAGTTGTGTTCAAGCTTCTTATTTTTGAACTTGCTTGTAAGTTTAAAGTTTTACCGTCATTATAGTTTCCACCCTACCTCTGTGTGCGTGCGTGAGACAGAGAGAGAGAGAAAGGGGAAAAGAGAAAGAAAAAAAAACTAGGTTGGAAGGCATACGCCCTTTGGACAACTCGCACAAACGCCATTACCACTTCAGGCCTGTTTCGTTTTGTGCTTGGTCCAGCAAGAATGCTTATCGCTATTTTAACGTCGGGGAGAACAGAGTTTTCTGTTTTACACTGACCTTAATTTCTTTATTGTGGTACTTGATTAATTAATCCGCGACTGCTTAGAGGAGCCAACTGCAACTTTCGGCAGCATAAAGGCGTAGTATCTATCCATCTTTGGTTACCCCCCCCCCCCCTCCCACACCCACACACAGATTCATTATTTAATAGCGCTCGTTAGAAACGGTATAGTGTGCGACACTGCTGACCTTAATCAGCGGCGCAAAGAGTGAGAGCTCTCGAAACTTAAACGAAAAGGCGTAACGAGTATTTTCCATGCTTCAGTAATTTGCTTTGCGCGTTCTGCTAGCCGCTCACTTTCGCCAGGCATCCACCCTTGTCCCCGCGGCTCAGTTACAGTTATTTCGATCGCTCTCGAGCCCTGTCTGTCTTTCGCTCCTTGATGTTTGCGTGATTAGTACCCTCTAGCAGCTTCGCCTAGAGAAAAAAATATAGAAAGAAATGCGGCTCGTGCAGCGATTGAAGGTGGACGTCTAGTGAATTTCTAGTCTGTCCGTGGCCCCGTCGGCACGGCCATCGCGGTTCATTCTCTTACGATCATACGTAGCTCTCCTAGTCCCCTCTCCAATAGCGCCCCTTTGGCTGAGTACCCGACTCTCGAGAAGTTCGAAACGTGATCACTTTGCAGTGGGGCTCTCCCTCGCCTTTACCCGAACTACAGTACAGGTCTTGCTTCGTCGTCGTCGTCCGCTTTCTGTTTTTTAACGTCTCTCTTCATTTTATTTCCCTTAAGCGCGCGTGTTAAGGAGGCCGTGCGAGACGAGTGCGGGAATTGGAATTCGAACGGCGCACGCACGTATCATACGCACGTGTGTGTGTGACTCGCAAGTGCACCGAGCCGCGGGCTCTTAATTTCTTGAGAGACGTTTTTTGGCGTGTCGCGCTCCCTCAGCACGGCCGATTTGCCCGCACCCGCGGGCCTCCGCCGTAGTGCGCTTCTCGAGCTCGCGGTAGCACTAGGCGGATCTCTCTTAAGCCCACTAGTAAGACTGCTCCAATGATTCCGCTTTTATTACTGAAACTTAGGCTGGGCGTTTCCTGAGAAGTGACGCAAGAGGAAGAGGCATTTCGGCGTAGTTTCTTCGAGTTTCCGTGGAGCTGGGATTATTCGGGCCACAGGGAAGTGTCTCATTGAGCTTAGAGAACCTTCTCTAGGCAAATCTGATCGGCGTTGGTATGTTTGCGTTGTCACCATCAAAAGTCGAAAGGGACTGGATGGTATTGCAACGTAACGCACCTGTCAGAGGCCCCTGCGGCGCTCTCATCTATCGCCCTAGCTTCGCCGACAACGGCCGCGATGGGGATGCGAATAAAACAGCGCCGCATTAAAAACAAGGGCCTACGTTTCATCGTTCGTCGGAGTTGATATACCGGTGTCACACAGTTACTTTTGATCGTGATCGGGCCCCATCCAGATTGAGCTTGATCCGGCTCCACCGTTGCTGCACGGTCATTTGCGATCGCGATGTTGTTCGATCCGGATCCGGACAATCGCGATCCGTGCATCGCGATCGAGCCTCTTGATCGTAGGCTGACGACCGTGTAGTTCTGAGATTTGCAGGCGATCAGCAGATCTTGACATCGTGAAGCATCGATTGCTTCATTGGTCTCGTGTTGCCGATATCCAAGGCGGAACAAGTTCGGGTCGAGCGTAATCGGCGCTCTGTCGTATTTGGCATGCGCCTGTGAGAGCGAAAATTCTCAGAAAGAGCGACGCATCGAAGAGGGAGCGAGTTCTCAAAGTGGCGGCTACGCAGTGCAAGCACGAGCTCCAGCCAAGCAAGCGCCTTCGTCTTAAAATTCTAGGGAAGGCCTTCTCTTAGTTTCAGAATGTCAAAGCTGTACTTAAGGTCGTGGGAGTCTGTTATGCATGCCAGCGTCTTTGTCTATCTCTTCTTTAATTTATTTTATGGAATAGTGCCGGTTCCTTCGACAGAAACCGGAGGACAAAGCTTCTGTTTTTTTGGGGGGGGGGGATTTGCCGCAAATCACAAAGAAAATAAAAGAAAGGGCATGGCTTCGACCATTCGCTCGCGCTGCACCGTTTAGGTGGTCTCTGATAGGAGGTCTCTCTGATGGAGTGTGCAGTCAACTTGCGCACGCCTACACACACACACACACACACACACACACACACACACACACACACACACACACACACACACACACACACACACACACACACACACACACACACACACACACACACACACACACACACACACCACCGTGTCGTTCGCGCTTTGCCGCTCGCGACGTGGTAGTAGCCCCCATGAGCGATTCTTGGACCGTGGCAGTGCTATGGATCTCAGCTGCGCCTCACTAACGCATCTATAGAATTCCTGCACGCTACACGTCTCAATTTGTAAATAACTTTTGTTGTCATGTGTGTGCTTTGTTATTGTTTTGATCTCACTCTCTCTCTCTTTCATCCCTCACCGGTTCACCTGGAGTAGCATGCCGGGCCTGTCTCTGCGGCTAACCTCTCCAGATACCATTAAACTTTCTCTTCCATCGGAACGTTCATGGTTCCCCGCGCCCGCGCTGTGTACGAAAGCGGTGGATTGCAGTTTGCGAAGACGCACCTGCGTGCGTCTGTGTGTCGCGGTCGCAGTGTAAGCGGCGTCGTTGCGAATCGCGCTCGTAGCAACCTCCCCGAGTTCTCTAGCGAGTGGTGCCTGCTGTCGGTGCAGTTGCGCAATGTGGCTTCCCCACCCCTCTAATCCCAACTTCCCTCCCACCCGCACCCTCTTTCTACCTCAGATGAGCGATCGGCGTTGCAGCGGGCGACATTAATTGGGAACGAGACGGTGTTATCCGGGGCGCCGTGCGAGAAGCCCACCGCCCTCCTTTACCGGTCCTTCATTTGCGCGTCGGCGAGGAGCCCACTTTAGAGCTTGTCCTGCTGCGGAGGCTTCGAGCGTGCGTAATGCGGCGAGTGCCGGAGGAGGAAAAGGCGATTGCCGCGTCGGTCGGTCGGTTTTTCTCCGAGGCGGGTGTGGTCTGCTGCCCGGTGGCCTTGCGCACGCTATATGCACTTTGGCGGCGACCACGTGCTGCGTGCGCTCGGACTCGGCCTTATCTCGAGCGCTCGGCTTCGCCAGCTGTGTTAACTAGCATTTGTATAAACGTAGAAAGGACGACCCGTTGCTCCGCGTTTTCTGCAAACATTATTACGGGGAACGTGGGCGCTGCAAATCATTTAGCCACAGCGGCTGCGATAAGTAGTGTACATGGATTTGTGCCTGTGGCATTGTTTGTCAAGTTCCCCTTTACTGCATTTCGGAGAAATTGTATTTTTTTTTTGTAGAACGCAGTAAGGTTTGTGCGCGTGTGCGTAACCATGGCGACATGTTGCACTTTTAACTCAAAATTTGTTGTTTAACAAACTGCCCGAGGAGGTAGAAGGACAAAGTTTAGGCGATTGCGTGCTGACTGAGCCCACCGTAATTGTAGCCAGGGTACCATCCAGTAATTTTTTGTATCGAAAACTATCTTTTAACTCAGTTGAATTTTGTCTAGCTGTTGAACGAGGGCAGTGCTTTCTTGGAATACCGGTTTCCCCATGCGTTTTACCGGTTTCCCCATGCGTCTGGAGGCGCATTCTCTCCTAGTGTCTCCTTCGGAATTTGGACCTCGGCTGGCGCGCAATTGCTTCCAATTGGGGTTTAAAAGCACCCGCATTAAAGCTCCAGTTTATGTAAACAGAGTACAGATGATTTGCGTACTGCGTAAATGACGTGGCCTCGGAATCCACTGTCGTAAAGGTCGTCTGTTGGCTTCGTACGGCTGACTAAAGAAATGTATCGTTTACGAGGAATATACAAATCGTGTGCATGTGCGTGTACAAAAAGCGAAATCTCTTTTATTTTTCTTTCTTACCTTTTTTTGTTTTCTTTCCCGACAAAACTAATCTCACTGCTACGCAAAAAGCGCGAGGCCAACTTGCCAAATTTTTGTGTTTTGTGGAATTCGAACTGCACGGTAAGAACTGCTCGGCTTACAAGGGATTTTTCTTTAGTAAACATGTAGCCTGTAGGCAACACTTACAAAATAAATAAATAAAAAGGAAATTTCATGTTTTTTGTTTTCGTTATTAGGCGGCTTAGCGCACTGTATATATATATATATATATATATATATATATATATATATATATATATATATATATATATATATATAATGAACAATATACGAATACTGTTAACAAAAAATCAGAGTTTCTCACTACATTACCTAGAGGGAAATCTGGCGCTGCTGCGCTGTGGCATGCATGGGAATGCCGGTATATTGTGGCTTCGGATTAGCATCGTTCTCGGAGAGATACGACACCTTGAAGACGCGCTTGGCAAGTACCGTTCCGTCTGTCACAATGATACATTTTCTACTAAAACAGCACGTGAAAAGCTGTTTTAGCTTTATTATTACGCAAAAAAACGTTTTGTTTAACTATGAGAACTTATTACGTGTACGATTATATAATACGTAAAAAGTATCAGCGAGCCGCTAAAGTTGGAGGACAGACGACAAGGTTCGCGCTCGCTTTGAAACAGTTTGTCGTCTGTTCTTGCTTTTCTTCGCTTGGTCATGCATTGTAGGTGAGTAAAGATGTAATATGCGTGAATGGAAACATTTTATGAGGATTTTACTTTGAGAACGCGTTATTTGTCAAATCCACGTTTTTGACGAAGCCTCTTACAATATCAGCCAACACGAGCCTCGCATACACATATACCGTCATTCCCATGACGGCACGGTGCCCTCTTAAGAAATTCCTATAGACGGTGGCGCCAGATTACCCTCTAGGTGTTATAGTGAGAAACTCTATGCAAAAAAAATAACGTTCTTTTTGGTGTTGCTAGAGTGATGGTCTCCTCTCTAACTTTCGACTTTTCCATTTTTTTTTTTTCTGATGTGCAAACGCACCGTGGGGTTGACTCGCCCGCTACTGTCCTGGGAGAACAGAGGAACACCAGATGCGCGTTTAACGGTCGTAGTATTTCTGTTTCTTCATTTGAAATAATAAAGTGCCGCGAGGCAGATTCATCACAAGAACTGTATTTCAGGTATAGTTGTAGAGTGAGTTTCGAACTTGCATGTCTGTAGGAATCATTGTTTGTACGGAGGCCGTGTTTTCTTTCGTATTTGGTAAATGTACAGTGCTGTTCACGGTTAAAGGCAACACGTCCGCTTAGAGCTCGCACGAATTTCTGCTTTCTAGTAGTTGTGCAATACTCCGGCGTTTAGACCAGATGGCTTCGTGCTCGGAGGCGCCGGTACTTGTGCAGCGAGCACATTAACGACTGCAGCCGGCACTGACAGCTATAGAGCGTGAGCTAAGTGAGAGCCACACATTGGTGGCTGTTTGATTTAACGGCGGGCCGCACTTGTACAAACCGCGAACGCACGCAGGTTGGTGCGCGCGGCACACGCCGGTGGGCGGGGCTTTCCGCATTTCGGGGACTCGCGAGAGCGCGCCCGCGCTTCGATCGTGTTTCCGAAATGGGGCTCACGTTTGATCGGGCCTCTTTTTGGAAGGATGGCTGAGGGGGCGGCGGGGGGTCAGAGAGGGAGCCGCAATTGTTTTGAATCGGCCGCTCTCAGACGAGGCCCGCTGCTTTGCTAGTGGTACTCTCGCTGCCACGTCTCTGTGTAACCCCCCGCTCACCCACTTCCATTTTATGGCCGCTTAGCGCTACGCTTTCTGCGCCGTCGTAGCTGCGGCTAACGGCCGACCGTTTTATTCTTCTTCCGTTGGAGTCGCTCGTGGCGGTTCTTACTGCACGCATTTAACTAGCGCCCTGACGAACGACTTGTTTCGTCTGGCCGCGGCGGGTCTCCGCTTTGAAGAGGGAGGAAGAGGGGCCCGTTAAGAACTGGAGGGTTCACTGGAGGGGATGGCGCTGGGTGTGAGGTGAGCGATGCGCGATCAGAACGCACGGACGCGGGTGCGCATAAATAACGGACCACCGTATTGTGGTGGCTGCTGCTGTTCCCGGTTCGGAACCCGCTGTCTGGGAAAAGAGGGGGGGAGGTGACTTGCGGATTAAAGGAAAAATAAGACAACTGAGACACTTGGTCCGAATTGGGGGGAGGGGGGCGCTCCCTTTCGCGGAACTTTTGTTGCCTGTCTCTCCCAGCACTTTTTTTTTTTTTTTTCGCAGCAGTGTCCAAAACAGACGCACGTGCAGTTTTGAAACACGCCGTACTTTTTTGGTCGTTCTCTTTGCTACCTTGTGAGAGTGTTTTCCCCCCTTTATGTATTTGAAATTTACGTAGTTGCCACGTTGGTTCTTCTTTATCGTTTTAATTTTTGTCGCTCACCTTTGCAGTGTATATGCATCGTTTCTAGTTCAATATTCTTATATTCAATCGGGTTAGTGTGGATTCAAGCATATTTTAGTACAACCATTACTTACCTTTTCACGTTGGAACGGTGTGGTATTGTCACACACGTGCTGGTATTTAACGATGACTGAACTTTTATTTTGTAATTTATCTTGGGCTCGTAATTTAAGACCTTGGCTGGATAATCGTGCATGTATTCTTAGCCCTGTCGAGCCAAAACTAACTCGCCAGTAGCCTATGGTTAAGCAAGATTGGATGTGCGACAAAAAAAATAAATGTATGAGAAACGTGTTTCTAAATATTCGCAATGTTTACGCAATACAATGTCACATTAGCTGAAAGCAAATACCTCCCTCCATAGGCGTTAAGAAAGTCGTGCGAATGACAGTTTCGAAACTGGTTCGCAGCCTACGCTAAACCGCACCGACTTCCTTATAAACGACGCGCATTTCGCGCTGTCGGGAGCGAGAGCAGTTAAAAGAAGCGAATCGACAAGAAAACGTGCACGTTCAGAGCTTCGTTCGGTCAGCCCATAGCGACCTCGACACTGTGCTAAAGAAAAAAAAATGACAGTGAAAATAAAACGCCATGCGTTTTTCTTCCCTCGAGGCAACCGGCGGTGGCGGTGTAGATAAAAACGCATACATTGGCTCTTTTTTCTTTTATATTTTCTTTCTTTCCTCGTTAGAAAAAAGAAAAAAAAAGGGTGGGGGGGTGAGGCGCCGGGAGAAACGGCGCTAAAGGCCGAACTGCTGCAAAACGCGAGAGGCTGTCGCGCGCGCGCGTGGGCTTTTCTGCACTGGCAGTCTTGGTGCGGTGGAGTTGGTGGCCAGCGGGGCGAAAGCTGCGGGCTTGTTCGTCGGGCAGAGCCGGCGCGGTAATATCCGCTGGCGGGCTGCTGCGGCGCGAGAGATAGACGGGCACGTCGGGCGAAAGTTGTGCTTCCTCTGAATACATATTTTATTCTTTTTTTTTTTCGTTTCTTTCAGCCCGTGACAATCTCGCGAGCGCGCGCTGTGGTGCGCTCTTTTTCGGCTTTGGTTTTTTTATTTGCGAGCCGCGTGGAACGTATAATGTTCTGTATGCCTCGGAGCGGCGGCAGTGGCCGTGTTTTTTCAAGCCACGCTGCCAGCGCGAGCGTCGTCGCCGAAGCAGCGCCTGGGGAGGAGAGCCTCGTGTGCGTGTGTGACGTTACTTTTCTTTCTCTTGGCGAGCGGCCCCGGCCAACGATATGGAAAGAGTAATAGAGTGTTTTAGTTGAGCGTGTTTACGCTCCGCTAAGCAGTTAAGCGGAGCGGAAGCGCGAATGCGCATGCGCCGTCCGCTTAGCCCTAAGCGGGATAGCGGAGCGAGGAACACGGTCCGCTTAGAAGCTGCCTGAGCGGAGCGTGCCGCGCAGCACTTTGGCTAGCGTTGGCGTCAGACCGGATTGGATTGGATGCAGAAAGCAAGCGTGCTGGCTAACACGTGGCGTTCCCCAAGACGGCGCTTTATTTTCCATTGGATAAAATGGACCGGTAACGCATTACAAGCGGACGTCTAGATACTTCATGGAGAAATAAGTTATATATATACACATATACGTTTTACTGTATAAGAGTGATCATAAAGTGTTTTGATTTTCTTGCATTACCCTGAATTTAGCCAGGGGGCGCTGCAACTACGAAAAGTCCGCTCCGCTGCGCTAAACGTATAACTAAAACGTGAAAATCGCTCGCCGCTCCGCTGTGGCTTAGCGGGGCAGCTCGGAGCGGAGCGTACCGTAAAGACGCTCAACTAAAACACTCTAATATAAGCGCCGCGCGCATTCGGGGAAGTATACTTTTATTAAGGGAGAGGAGGAGGGAAGCGGGCGTCGTGCGCGCTGTTACCGGCTGTACTCGAGAGCGCTTTTCGGGCACGGACGCGGGAGAGCGAGATATTTTTTTTTTCTTTTTCATCCTAAGCGCGCTGTCGAGATGGTGGAGGGCGATGGAACTTGTGTGGGGAGTGAGAAAGAAAAAAGAGGCACTACGCGAGGCTTTCGAAAGGCAGAAAAGAAAAAAAAAAGAAAAAAACGGCGAAAGTTTTCCCTGGCGTTTCTCGGCCCTTTTTTATTTTTTTTTCTTGGTACTTTCGCGGTGCTTTTCTTTCTGCATTCCCTCTTCTCTGGGTCGCGCGCTGCTGCTTGCAAAGGCCCCGAGAGTAATTACTGTGGGATGCAAGAGCGAGCAGGCGATGGCGGGCGGGTTGGCTTCGCTTGCCTCTGCGTTTCGCACATAGATCCGTCTTTTTTCCTCGCGGCGGCGGCGGCCTGTGGGAGAGCGAGCGCTCTGCGGGGCGTGCTTGCCGGGCCGGCTGGCAGCAGCAGCGAGCACCGCCACGAGACGAGGAGCCCCTGCCTTGCCTGTCGCGCCGGTTCTCTCCGTGTACACAGGGCCTCTTTTTGAGCGCACCGCCCTCCCTCCCGGCCCGCTGAGCCCCCGCTATCTCTTCTCTTGCGCCAGTCGACCTTCTTTTATGCCGCGTTCCCCCCTGAGTAGAGTTGGGCCCGGCTGCGAGGCTAGCCCGGCGAGCGTGCTGGAAGCTGCGCCCGACTAGAGTTGAGCCCTGCTGGGAGGCTAGCGAGGCTAGGCCGGCGGCACTCCTTTGCGTCCCTCCGCCTCGGCTGCTGACGCGCGCTCTTTCACTCGCCCCTCCGGCTGCTCCGCGTGCGTCTATTGACAGGGCCGCTGATAAATGGAAGGAAGGCGAGGAGGGCGCGGCGGCCCGATGGCGGGGGAGAGATAGGCGACTGCCACGCATGACTGTGCGTGTGTGTGTCCGCTCTCCGACTGCGGCGCATGCGCGCAGCCCTGCCGGCCTCGGCCGCCTGTGCCGCCGGCTCTCCGAGCTCCCGCCTGTGTGTTTTTTTTTTTATTTCCCCTTCATTCTGGAGAGCTGCGTGCGTGTGCCTGCCGGGCTCCCTCGTGCGCGCCGCTCTGCCCGGCTGATGGCTGGCTGCGCGGAGGGGGAGAGCTGGAAACTTTATAGTTGACAGCGCTGCGGGGCGAGGAGGCGGACACGAACTCTCCTGCTGCCGGCTCGGTCGCTGGCAGCAGCCAGCACGCAGCGCCAGCAACGCAGCAAATTTGCGCCTGCGCCGTCGGGGCCGGCGGGCGCGCGCTCCATCTAAAAAAGTTCGTGCCTGTCCGTGACTTCGTTTCCTGTTTCGTTGGAAATGGAGGGCGGCTCTTGCGCGCTCGCTCTGGCTGCCAGCCAGCGCCGGTCTCTTGCTGCTGCTGTGCCGAGGGGAGTGCTGGCTGTCGACCCTCCGGCTCTCGGCGACGCTTCTCTTTCGCCCAGGCACACAAATGTTGCCAGGAAAGGAGGTGGGGGGGGGGGGGTCCTTGCATTGGAGATGATTATTATGATGGCGGCTGCAGTGGTGCGCGGTGGTTACGGCGGGGCCGCCCGAGTCTCTGCGTGCCGGGGGAAAAATAAAAGAACGGCGCTGGTGGCGGTGCACACGCTGCGCACAAGGGAAAATGGGATGGGAACGGGAGAGGAGGAACACGACGCTGATGGGAGAACGAAAAAAACAGCGTGGGCGCGTGCTTTCGGGACCCGCTTGTCGTTCGTTCCTCCGTTCTCGGCTGCTGCTCTGGATGGGGCTAGCTGGCTCGCTCGGCCGTCCCGGGTTACAGCGGAGGATTGCTTTTTTTCTATCTCACGACTTCGCTCTACGCAGCGGGTGAGCTTCCTCCGCGAGAGAAGTATCGGCCCTGCGCTGCCACCAGAGCGCGGCTCGCTCTTTCACTTCTTCCTTCGCCGTCCCCCTGTGCTTGCGTTGTTTTTACTGTGCCCCGAATTTCTATCTTCTCCCCTCGACCGTTCTCCCGACGACAGTGTTTTTCTTGGGGGCCCCGGTTTTATCCGCGGCGGCTCTTCGCCGCTGCGACGAACCATCCCTCCCAGAGCGCGACGGCGCGGCGCTCCTCCGCTACGGCTTTGGCCGTTTGTTACTTCGTGCTCACGCCGACAGTTCTCTCCCGGGAGGCGGACAGCAGTGAGAGAGAGAGAGGGAGTTATGCGAGCGCGTTTTTATCTCCCGCCTAGCACCTAGCTAGCTCCGGCGAACGAACGGCGCTGTCTTTTTCTTTTTTCCCTTTCAACTTCCCCCGGTGTTCTTTTCCATCCCTGCGTGCTGCCACTGCTCAAAAGAATGGTCGGCAGCGCTGGGATGAGGCGGGGAAAATAAGGCCAGTGGAAGAACTTCAGAGTGGCAGGGGAAGCCTGGGCGAAAACGCTGTATGTGCTGCAACGGCGGCGGGAAATACGCGCGGGCAGTAATGGCGCAAAGACAAGCAAAAGGCGCGACGACGTCGCGAGCGCCCCGGCGAATGAAAAGCACCGCCGGCATGCAACGACGTCTTCTCCTACCGCGGCAACGTGGATCCGTGAAGGCGCGCGCTGGCTTGGCTCTGCCCGCAAAGCGGCACTTTTGTTTCATCCCCGTCGTTGCAGCGCCTTGGCTGCTTTTGCTTCTCTTTTATCCCCCTCCCCGCGTACGTTGCTGCCGCGTACAGATCTCTGCTGCCGGTGCTTTCCGAATGCCGCTGTGGGCTGGCGGCTGCTTTTGTCTAAGAGTGGCCCATCGGCGGTGTGCGCGCGCTTAATAAGGAAAAAGTGCCCCCGAGAAGTTACAAGCGCGTTGGCCGAGGCTTCGCCGTTCCTTCCCCGCCGAGTTCGATTGTCGGGACGTTTTAGTCAGCTCGCTTGTCGAGCCCTACCTTGTTCGGTGGTGTGTTTCTTTCGCTTAGCCGGCTCTGTGCTGCTCAGCACGTGGGGCGATTTCAGCGCTGCGAACGTACCTCATCTCGCTGCCGCAGGCGTTGTTCGACTCGGCGTGTGCAGCGGCTGGCGGGATACTCCCTCCTCATAAGCTGCGCTGCTGGGGCTGATTAGTTGGCGCCGCGGAGTTCGGCAAGGTGTAGGTTTAGCTTGAGAAGCGAATTTCCCCTACCATCTGCTCTGTGTTGGGAGAGTATGGAACGAAGGCGAGAGGCGGCGAAAGAAACCCCCAAGACGGCGCGGGCGTCAAATTTGCGGGGAGCGTTCTCGCTCGCTAAGTCGCGCGAGTCTTCAAGGCGACGCAACGATCGTTATGTGGAGAGACTCTTCGCCTCGCTTACTTGAATGCCAGGTTGGTACGGCGTCTTCAGCTTCTCTGGGCGTTCTTGTACCGGGCTGATGCATTCTTTCGCCGTAGTGCGCCGACGGGGGGTTCTTCGAGCAGAGCTCCCCCCTCACTCTTCGTGCGTTTGTCGCTCGTGGTTGAGCTTCTCTACAACAGGTGCTTTAGACTCCGAGTCGAGCATGTGCTCTCAGATGTGGGGTTTGGGAGGTAGCGTCGACTGTAGAGGCTGGTCATTGAGCGCGCTTTCTTTCTTTTAGTCTGCCCTGGCTTCCTTTTCCGGTTCGTTTTCTCGTTCACTTTTCTTCATATTGCGTTCGGTTTCTTTCTCTTTCTTTCTTTTGTTTCCTTTTTTTTTTTGCAACCGCGTGTCTACTATCGCTCGCCTGTATTTTCATCTACCTCTGCCGTTGCTCGTGCTTGCAAGAGGAATGGTCGGGTATTTAGTCAGGTTGCTCGAATCGGCACGTTTCGCCATTGTTGTCTTTCAGACGTTAGGCGTCATAAATAATCGAGTTTCCCCCGGGCGCAGCTTAAACCTGCCGTGTTCTTTTACTAGCTACCGAACGGTGCCGCGGTGTAGTGCTCCCTCTTTCTTTGGCGGCCCCGTTTTTTTTTTTTTTGTGTGTTGTCGCTAGCTCCTTCACTCACCGCATTCCCCTCGCAACAACAAACGCACACTGACAGGCACAAACACGTGCGCTTCCTTTATTTGTCAGCCGCATCCGCTTCTTTTCAGACTTTGGGCAGAAGAAGAAATGCGGTGTGCGGATTAGGGTGATTAATAGCGCGCTTTTGTGAGGCACACTCTGAAATTGCGGCGGTCGGGTGCACAAGTTCCTTGGCAAAAAGCGAGCCAGTGGGGCGGGGGGGAGGGGGGGGGGCGCTTGCTCACGACTGTCCTTTGCGTTCGGGAAATCGGAGTATTAGAAGATACAAACGCACAGAAATGTTCAGTCGCAGTTGAGTAAACGAAGCACTCGCCCGGCGAGAGATTGAAGTGCTAAACGCGGAAGGAGTTGTTTTACTTTTTTTTTTTTTCGTAGGTTGCGCAACGCGTGAAAAGAAGGACGATAAGGGACTTCTAAAAACGAGAAAGAAAAGCAAAAGAAAGGTAACACAGTGCGGCGTCGGCAGCCCTGTCGTTGTTTTCGTTTCGTCGCCGCCCTTGTTTTGAATGGCTTGTGTTGATCGCTTCTGGGCGTGACGTGCAGCGCTTGTTTTGTTCTGTTTTTGAGCTGTCTTTCTTTCTTAGCTGCGCTCCTTTGATGGAGCGTGTGCGAGCAGCTTCGGTTATGTAAATGCGCCGGGCGATCTTTCGCTCGATTTTCGCGTGGCTTCAAGGCGGCTCGTTTCGGATGCGGGTTGAGACTTTGCTGCGTTTACACGTAGGAGTGTCAACGTTTTTAAAAGGTTATTATTGCTTCCATCTTTTTTCTTTCTTTTTGTTACAGCGAACACTGTGCGCATCCTTTCCTTTTTACGTGACGAGAAAATATTTAAGTGTGCTTTGTAGGGGCGCTAAAAACAGACTAACTAAATCAGTTATAATTGTTGCGAAACTCCGTTAATCGGTAATTTCGCGGTTAGGGCTTAGTTGCTGGGATATATAAACTGAAGGTAAAATTCCGTTCCTTAAGTATTGCGTCCGGACCCCCGCGCCGGAACTTCAGTGTGACGATGGCGCGAAATTCAATGCATGTTTTAATGCGCTCGCACAGGAGTATCAGAAAGTGGAAAAAAGTGTGTGTGAAGTGTGGGAAGCCGGTCACGTGGTGGGCGTGTATGTATAGGCGTGGTCTTCTCCCGGCTACGGTTAGTTTCACTTCGCTCCTCGAAGTGTGCGAAGATTGCGAAGTGTGCCTTGTAGGTGTCCAATAAAAGAAAGTTCGGCGTTTATCCTTGACGTAATCAGCCGTGTGGCGTTGTTTGAGCTCGAATGTTAGGGTAGCGTGGTGCATTGTTAACGTTCATCGGTGCGCAGTTAGACGTTATGTCGGTTCGCGCCTTTTGAAAGGTGTAGCAGCGGACGTTATGCGTGAACATGCACGCTTCTTACATGTGGCCGTAGATCGGCACTATAGGCAAGCACTCGCTCGTCAATGTACATAACACGGTACGCAAGCAATGTCAGGCTCGTCTGACATCGCTCACGTTCATGCGCGCACCTTACTCATCCTCACTCACGACCTCTTACACTCACTCCTGTTAAAACTCGTCGGTACTAGCTCGTGTTCACACTCGCGATTGTTAAAATTCTGCCTTAAGCATTTGGCAGTCATGCGTTCCTTTCTTCTTCTGCTTCTTCCTCCTCCTCCTCCTCCCTTTATCCTGTCCACGCTTTCAGTAACACCGGTGCTCGTGTAGCTATCTCGCTCTTTCGCTGCGTTTGTCCACGCGCGCGCCTGCTAGGCGCATGGCGTTCGGAACTCCCGCGCTCCTAATGACCGCCCCCCTAATGGGAACGGTTCCTCCGGTTGCGTACTTGGCCGCAGGCGGTCGCTTTGCATTTCCCGTTTCTTTTCGCGCATTATCTTTGGTCTCCGTCCTTTCCGCGTGCCCCGCGGCCTTCCGTCCGATCACGCGCGGTATCTCGCCGGAGAAGCTTGCCCGGGCGGCGTAGAAGCCGTGTGTGGGTGGACGCCTCGCGCCGCGGTGTGCTCGGGAAGGACATCGGTTGCGTCACGTTGATCTGCGCGCAGGGTGCCGAGTGCGTCACTCTAGACACGCGCGAGAAGCCTGAAGTCAACTCCCGGAAGTGGTGTGGTGGCGAGCCTCGTCAGAGCAAGCTTTCTAAGAAAATTTTGGGCCGCGTGGATAGCCCACTTTCGGGTATCGTGTAGCCGTCGAGCCTCGGTTCGAAATGTCGATGCGCCGCCAAAGGCTCGCAAATGCAGACGGATTTTCGGTGCAACCCCTCTTGGAATGCGGCGTCGGGACAGCTTCGCGCGCTCTCATTTATGAAAGTGACGTTTCTGTACGTCGTATCTCTTACGAACTTGCGATTTCGTGCGCATTGTGACGTGTTACCGCACGCTCAATGCACCTGGAGTTATCCTGTTATGTACTTTCAAAGTGGATGAAGTCCACCTGTCACGCTATAAAAGAATGCGTGACCGAAGATGAGATTGAACCTGTCTTCCAGCACAGCAGTCTCGTGCTCTATCCACGAGGCCACGATCGCACGCGCCCTTCTGTCGTGCTGAAGTAGCCCTTTCGAATCCCTGGCGCGTGCGTCAAGTGCCTGTGTCTCGCATTCTTCGCTTGTGCTAGACTGCACTGACTGCCTTATCGGCTCATGTTTTTCGTCAGGCGGGATACCTAGAAACAAAGCGGGTGACGTTTACCTGAATGCTATCGCATGAAACAAGCACGCACACTGCCATTGCCGTTTTGCCGTTCGCTGGAAGTGACACATTAGTTGTCATTGATTGTGCGACATAGGCTTCGAAACTTCACACGCAAAGTGTTCGAGCTGACATCCGGGAATAATAATAATAATAAAAAAAACATCGCCCATTGTGGTGCGAGTGCGTGTGTGCGCGCTGCACAGCAACTTCTCAAACTTGTGGCGATTGAGCGCTTTCCCTTACAATCTTAAACGCGACAACGTTGCGCTGTAGCGCCACCGTTACCGCTAACCGAGGTTGGGTGAAGTAGTTTCTCGCTTCACTTTTCCCGCTCGACTGATCTCTTTCTTCCCGTTCAACGACATGCCGAGTGAAGCGAATTAAAGCTACCTCCGATGGTTCATCCGTGTGCAGAGGGCAGCGGGAAGACGCACAGAGCGGGAACAGGGTGCGCAGCAGCTGCTTCACTCTTTGCAGTTGCAGGCGTGCCGGGCTCGGCTGCTTTTTCATCTCCGCTCTTACCGGCCGAGCAATGCGCGCACGCTGCAGCATGTTGGAGGTGGCTTCCCCGCCTTCTCTCCCTGTGCCGAACACGCACGCGGGCCGTGGGAAATCGCTGCCGCCGTCGTCGCCGGATGCAGTGGCACGTAGTGCAAGGGGGGGGGGGGCGGCAGTAGCAGCATGATTGTTTTAATAAATTAGCGTGGCCCGCGCTAATGGGCTGTTAATGACGCCGTCACCTCCGCCTCCTCTGCGCGCCGCGTTTAATTTCTTCTTGACAGCCCCCTCCGCTCTCTCTCCCCCGCGGGTCATATCCTTCTCACCATCTTCTCGTCGTATGTATGCGCGACGAGTCGTTCTCAGCTGCGCCGAAGTTTGCATCGGTGCCCGTTTTGTATCGCCGTCTTGGACTATTTGTCAGCGGCGCAAAAGAAACGATCTCGTAAGCAACGTGGTGGAATTTGGGTAGCGTGCTTCCTAATGCAGGGCTTCCTCCTTTAATGATGTGTTCGGTGGTGGTTGTGAATGCGGCGAGGTATCGCCCGGGAGCAGCATAAATCAAGGGCGGCTGGGATGGTGTGAAGAGCGTCGAGTTGGAAAAGAGCGACGACAATGCCAGTTTCGCTATACTCGCGGTATTGTGGTCGCCGGGTTTTGTGCGAGGCTCGGGCGATGGGGATTACTTTTCCGCCAAGCGGGCGACTAGTGGGAAAACTACGTTCATAGGGTTCCACGAGTAGCTGGTTTCGTGTCAGTGGTGAGATCTTTTCGGTAATGTCTTGCGAGGTAATTTTGAAAATGGTGGGACCTAATGTGTGATGTAATGTGCGGGGTTTCTTTACGGGAGATGTAGTAATCAGCAGTCGATACGTAAGTACCGGCTAGCTGGGATTCAGACCATAGGGAGGAGCATGCTGGACCATGCCTGACCGCGACGCCGAAGTCCGGCCAGTGTCTCGCTCTCTCCACCTCTGCCCCTCTGCCTCCACCCCCTCCATCATTGCACAACCCATCCGGGCTCCTCGGAAAGATCTCGGTGGCCAACAATGGACGCTGTTGTCCTCGCTCTCTCGAGAAGCTGTCGACCGATGTCCGGCCCGACAACGTGGGGCACGCGGTATCTGCCGCTGCCTTCTTTTCTTCTCTCCGCACGTGGACGCTTGGCGACTGTTCCTTTTATCTCCGTGGCGCGTGCTTGCCTCCGCGCCGTATCTCTGCAGCAGTCACCGTGGGGCGTTTCCTCACGCCGCCGGCAACGTGATGGGGGCCTTGCCATCTGCCTTGCCTGCCTTGAGTAGTCCTCCATGCAAGGCCACCTGCTTCTTCGTAGGAAGAACAGGGAAATTAGGTCGAGCCCAGGTTGTGGGGAGTGCGATGCTACTAGACATAACTGCCGGGCTCCTATCCACTTGTGCGCCTTAAGCAAATGTCTTGTGAGGAAAATTCCTGAGGCATAAGTAGACTAGGAAAAGCCTGTACAGAGAGAGAAAAGCTTTAATTCGAGAAAAACAGAGGTTGGTCAGGGAAGCTTGGTCTCTGGCTTTTGGCTCCACTTAGGGGAAATGAGATGGCGAAGGAAGACGAGACAGGGAGTACGGAACTATGTACACATGCGATGTGCTAAATGCGCAGGCGTCTGTCATATGCGGCGCTAGAGCGAGGTGAGACCGAGCTCTGGCAAAAGAATGTCTGGAGCTCTCTTAGTGCTCGCAGCGCACTTAGTGTCAATCCAAGCCTTCCGAAGTTTCCGCTCGGAAAGACTTTCGTCGTCCAGACAACACAGTTTAGCACTTGGTGTCCAGCGTTCTGTGCTATAACAATGGGGGCAATCGCAAATGATGTGCGAGTTCGTCTCTGGAGCATCTATCACACGCTTGACAATTTCGGTCGTTTTTCGCGACTTGTCTCGGAACGGTAACGCAGAGTCTAGCTTGGAAAGGCGATAGCTGCGATTAGCCTGGCACAGACTGTGGACGCTCCGTGTGGCGCAGGAGAGTTAAAGTTGGTGCAATTCTTTAATGTACAGCACCAAGTTGCAAAGCAAATCCCTACTGGTTCCTCGGAAGTCTCTCGGGAAAATTCGGGACGTATAGGTACCGATGGGCAGCTTAGCAGGCGCTACTTCCTTTGCTCGGGCGCTTCGATATTTATGGTGTATGTGTGTCTTCTTGGTTAGCTTAGTTGGTAGAACGATTGGGTCTTTCCTTCGAGCAGATCGGCTAGGTCTGGTATAAATTGGCTTAAGTGTTGTAGGCGCCTGTGTTGACGGTTGGTGGCAACGCGTTTCCTAGCTGTTCTCACTGTAGCCGACTAGTTATCTCTTTGCAGAGAGCGCCCAAGAAATCTTTCGTCGTTGTCCTTGGCCCTCCCCCCCCCCCCACACACACACACACACGCCATAATAAATCCATAAAAGTAGATACGTAGATAGATAAATAAAGTAGTTGGGCGAGTGTGAGAGCATTGGCGTCCGCAGCGCTGCTTCATCTCTGAACGAAAGCCGCGGTACTGCTCTCCTACAGGAGCAAGAACGGCGATGTCATTGCTGGGTCTCCGCTTTTGTCCACCATCTTGTCTCTCGTACCTCGGCGCTGAACCCACTGCGAATTCTGAAACAACGCAGCGACTGACTGTCGCGCCTTTCCCTGCTAGTTCCTTCTGGTTCTCCTGGTTAAGGAATCTCTGGACACGGTGGAAGTGCTCGGTGAATCCCAGACATACGTGTCCTCCGCTTTCCTCCGCTGTCGTCGTCGCGCTGCGTTCTCCACAGTGTCTCGAGGCGTAGGGTTGGGTTTTCTTCGGCGTAGCTTTTTCGCTGTTGGCGGTGGAAGGATGGCAACCAACGCTGCGGCTCGCTACCCCGTCTTCTCCTTAAGTGTCGTGGATGCTACGCGCGCTCAGTGTCGCAAGTCCGAGCGTTTCTGGAACCTCCCGAGGCTCGTTCGGCAACCCACTGTGCGCAACGGTGTCGCCGTTTTGCCGTGGTTTCTCGGGAATGAGTCCTTGAAGCGCGCGGTACGCGCCACGAATTGAGAACAGTCCTCTCAAGCTCCGCCTGTGTGCCGTCGACGCCGCGCTCTCGTCATTCTCTGACGTGACCCGTCGTAATGCCCGGCGCTTTTAAAGCCGCGTGTGCCGCCCCTTCCTCCCGTTCTCTTCCTGCCCCCCCCCTGCCCTCCCTTCTTTCATTTGGTCTTTCTTCATTCCGTCGTTTATTTTTGTGCACGCCTGGCTGTTTTCTTGCACGGATCGCGTTTTTTTCTTTTTCTTGTTTTTCTCCGGTCTCTCGAGCTTCTCTTTCGTTGTCGCGCTGTTCTATCCGAACGACGTTCTCTTGTTTATGTTCGACTGGCGCTTCTGTTTTCTTTTTTTTGTCTTATTTTCTTTCTTTTTTTCTTGCGTGGTCTCCTTCCTTTGAGGCAGTAGCTGCTCTCTCTTTTATCTTTACGTACGTTTCCTTTCCGTCTTCGCGTGCGTGCGTGCGTGCGAATACTGCACGCACTCACACGCGGCAGACAGGCCGTGCCCCCCCTGGCTCGGTTCTGTCGGCTATTATATTTACGTCGGCTTCTGTGTCGGTGCGGTAATGCTTTCTTTTTTTTTTTTAATCTTAGCTTTATTTCCGTTCGCTTTTCTGAGCGCTCGTCCGCTGCCCTCTTTATTCCGTGAGTGGCGTTTGTTTTGTTTTCTTCCTTCCTATCGGTCCTTTCACCTAGCGAGTGTGTGTGTGTGTGTGTGAGCGTGCCTCTTTTACTACGCGTTCATTCATTCATTCGCTCGTACAGCGGCCTGCTTGCGGTAATCGCGTGGCGACATGAACGATGGGGCGTGATTGAGAGGCACCCTCCCTTACGCCCCCCTTGTCTCTCTTCTCTTTTGTTTTGCATCCGCGTTTCGCTCTTGCTACATTTCTTTTCGTTTTGTAGCTCGGCTCGGTGGAGTGGTTTTACGTGTGTTCTTTTGCTCAATTTCCTCTTTGGAGTCGCGTCTCGCGACGTTGCGTTTGTTGTTGTCTCTTTCCCACTGTCGCCTTCGAAGCATCAAGGACAGCCGCGCGGGATTATTTTCCCGAGCAGGTACTAGGAACTGAGGTTGACACAGGGTCTTGACCTCTATTTTTTTTTTGTTTCTTCTTAGCGGCGGGAAGGGATGTTCTCTCAACCCTTCCGGCGCCCTACCACTGACATCTGTGACATATTTTTCAGGGACGGGTAATTTCGTACTTGACTTGTCCAGTCCATTGTTTCCTTCACATCTTTCTGGCTTCGGCGTTCTTCCGCATCCGGTACGTATTTCGAGGATTCGATCGCTTTCCGTGTTAGTTTTGTAGCGTGTTGCTTTGTTTTATGTGATTAACTTCGAGTTTATGCACTGCAAGGGCCGCTAGCGGGATCCACTTACAATTACCAGGCTGCCTGCCACCTTTTTCAGGCCATTGTCAGTTCAGCAAAAATCAGGGGCTAAACAGTCTCCCCAGTTGCTTTGAATTGTGTAAACTTCTCTTCGGCGGTTGGGTTGAAGCTTTATTGGTATGCCAGGAGGAGGCGAAGTTTTCAAAAAGCTGAACCTACGCAATCCGCAAATAGGGAAAATTCGCGCTAGGCCTTTGAAACTGCCGACGTGACGGCGTGTCCTGATTTCATTTACTTGCAAATTACCTTGGCATTAGCATGCAGACTATAACTTTTGGTCGTACAGCAGGGCAGTCAACCCGCATCGTCCAGGAAACGACTTGTGTGGATGTCGTGGGCCCTTTGACGAAGCACTGCTACTGCCATGTTGCCGTTGTTTGGATCCGACCGCTGGTACGATCTGTTGGGAACTCGGCGCTGACGCCCGTGGTTGTACCTGGGTCGCAAGCCCCAAGGGTAGCGTTGGCCTGGCGGCCTGGGGTACAACTGCAAGCATCCGAAGGTCCCGGCAAAGCATGAGTCGACTGGTAACAACGATACAACTTGTTTATTTTAACATCGCAAAGAGTTGGCGGTCAGGTTGACCGAAGTAGAGAGACGGGAGAGCACTTCACTCAGCAGAAGAAATCGGAGCCCTCCCTTTTGGCGTCCGGGGGCAGCTGTTTTTATACTCTCGCAGTTGAGGGCAAGAAGGAACCCCTCAAAAGACGAGCACGTGAATGTACAATGGGCTAATGGTGACGCACACTGTCGTAGCGATGCCGTAGCACCATGTCGAGCACGATCTCGTAGCACCCTGTCGTGGCGCTGCCGGTCGGACACAATGACTGTAACGAGAAGATGGTCCCTGCTTTGGCATCGCCTGTTTCGGGCATAATGACTGGAACGAGATCCCTGCTTTGGCATCGCCTGTTTCGGGCCCAATAACTGGAATGAGATCCCTGCTTTGGCATCGCCTGTTTCGGGCACAATGACTGGAACGAGATCCCTGCTTTGGCATCGCCTGTTTCGGGCCCAATAACTGGAATGAGATCCCTGCTTTGGCATCGCCTGTTTCGGGCACAATGACTGGAATGCGAGGATGATCCCTAGGCGGTCGCCTCGCCGCAGTCGCGCCTGGAAACACCTGGCGATGAGTGTTGCGGTGACGACGATCGGGCCAAAATGTCCGCCGCCCCGCCGCAGTCGCGCCGGCAAAACCACGTGTCGCAGGCGAAACGCAACAGACCGCCCCGCCGGGGGAAGGAGATCCCGATGGACAGGGGACTGCATCCGCTGTCCGGAGGGATGTCGCTCGATGATGCTCATAATCGAAGTCGGGCGTCCCTCGACGTTTCTTGAGCGCAGCGCACAGAGAAGGCCTCGTTCTCTTGTTCAGGTTCGCACGGGACACTGCAAAGTGACTTCGGGAGAGTTCACATTTTTGTTCTCGTTCCCGGCAAGCGTTAGAACTACGCTGAAACTCAACCGCTCAGTCAGCAAGCACGGCACAACCCTCACTAAGCCCTGCCAGGCTCTTTCCCCTTTTTATACCACTGCCTAGTTCCTTACAGTAGTCTAGCATCACTCAGAACGCGTCCACAAATTGAAAAATTGCACTAGAAAGCATATCATCACTTTGAAACACTAAACAAAAGCAATATGTTAAAAAAAAAATCCTGCCTCAGGAAGAAAAACATCAGTAACAAACAATTTTGAGGCTGATTCCTACGTTAGGGGCTTCGACTTAAGCCATCGGCGTTACCGTTGAGACTCCCCTTTTTGTAACGCACCTCAAAGGAATATTGTTGTAAAGCGAGGCTCCAGCGCAGGAGGCGGCCATTTTTGGGAGAGATGGTCTGCAGCCATTGGAGAGGGCAGTGATCCGTCTCAATGATAAACCTCGAGCCGGCTAGATAGCATGACAATTTCTGAACGGCCCACACGAGACATGCACACTCTTTCTCGGTGGCGCTATACGCCTGCTCACGACTGGTCAGCTTACGACTAGCATACAGGACGGGGTGTTCTACTTCTCCATTTTCCCGTTGGCACAGTACAACGCCCATGCCTCGCTCACTAGCATCGCACTGAACAATGAACCCTTTTGTATAGTCTGGCGATCGTAGCACAGGCTGGCTTGTTAGGGCACTCTTTAGGGCGCTAAAAGCTCTTTCCTTTGTCTCGTCCCAGACGACTGTTTGAGGCTCTGTTTTTCTTAGAGCATCCGTCAGGGGAGCCGCGATATCAGAGTACCTAGGGATGTACCTCTGATAGTAGCCGGCGACACCCAAGAACGACCGAATATCGGTCTTGGTGCGCGGTTGCGGAAAGTCTCGCACAGCGGCCACTTTTATGTCAGAGGGGCGGCGACGACCCTGACCAATCACGTGACCGAGGTAGACAACCTCGGCCTGTGCTAACTGGCACTTAGGAGCCTTTACTGTCAAGCCTGCTTCGCGCAGGCGGGTTAGCACTGCCCGCAAGTGTGTCATATGCTCAGACCAGGATGCGGAGAATATCGCTACGTCGTCTAGATACGGTAAAGCGAATTCTTGCTGTCCCCGCAACACTTTATCCATGAGACTTGAAAAACAGTATGGCGCGTTCTTCAAACCAAAACTCAACACTTTAGGACGGAATGTTCCCATTGGTGAAATGAACGCCGCATACCTACTAGCCTCTTCTGTAAGTGGAACCTGCCAATAACCCCTGACAAGATCTAGGGTGGAAATAAACTGAGCGCTACTAACTTTCTCAAGGCGCTCCTCGATGTTAGGGATCGGATAAATTTGATCCTTAGTGATGGAATTAAGCCTGCGGTAGTCGACGCAAGGACGAGGTTCCTTGCCCGGTACCTCAACTAAAATCAAAGGGGAGGTATAATCACTCTCACCTGCCTCAATAACACCGAGCTGTAGCATTTTCTTTACCTCAGCCTCCATAATATCGCTCTGGCGGGGTGACACCCGATACGCCTTGGATCGTACTGGCTCTGGGGAGGTAAGTTCTATATCATGAGTAAGTACAGAAGTCCTACCAGGCCTCTCAGAGAACAGACCTTGAAACTCTTGTAATAGCTGGTGTAGTTCGGTTTTCTGCTCGGGCGACAGCGGTGCTTTACTGATAAGGTCACTAATGACTTGACCGGTGTCTTCCCTGTTCGTCACTGAGCCTAGTCCTGGAAGCTCGACCGGAAGCTCTTCAGGAACGTTTATCATCATGCACACCACTGCTTCCCTTTGTCTATAAGGTTTGAGCAGATTACAGTGGTAAACTTGCTGTGCTTTCCGCTTTCCTGGCAGACTTACCACGTAGTTAACGTCCGACAGTTTCTGAACAATCCGTGCTGGGCCCTCCCACTGCACGTCTAGTTTGTTGATTAGCGATGTGCGCAATATCATGACCTCATCGCCCACCTCAAAACGACGGGCCCTGGCTGTCCGATCATAATAAACCTTGGCCCTCTGCTGGGCCTTTGCCATTGCTTCACCTGACAACTCCTGTGCCCTTCTTAAGCGTTCGAGGAGCTTAAGCACGTACTCCACCACGACTGGGTCGTCGCCCCTACCTTCCCATGATTCTCGAAGCATGCGAAGCGGAGAGCGAAGCGAGCGACCGTACACCAGTTCAGCTGGCGAAAACCCCGTAGCCGCATGCGGCGCGGTCCTTAAAGCAAACATCACCCCAGGCAGACACAGCTCCCAGTCAGTTCGATGTTCAAAACACAACGCTCTCAACACGCGCTTCATGACGGAGTGGAGCTTCTCAACGGAATTCGACTGTGGGTGGTACACTGAGCTGTGTAACAGCTTTACCCCACACCTTTCGAGAAAAGTTGTCGTCAAAGCGCTAGTAAACACTGTGCCCTGATCTGATTGAATTTCTGCAGGAAAACCAACTCGCGCAAATATGGACAGTAGTGCATTGACTATCTCAACTGAGCTGAGTTCTTTAAGCGGCACTGCTTCAGGGAACTTTGTCGCTGGGCAGATCACAGTCAAAATGTGTCTGTACCCCGTGGCTGTTACCGGCAGAGGTCCCACAGTATCAATAACGAGCCGTCTAAAAGGCTCCGTTATGATAGGTACCAATTTCAACGGCGCCCTTGATTTGTCCCCTGGTTTGCCCACCCGCTGACAAGTGTCACATGTCCTCACGAAATGGTCTGCGTCCCGAAAACACCCTGGCCAATAGTACTCTTGCAAGAGACGGTCCTTAGTTTTCTTAACTCCTAGGTGTCCGGACCACGAACCCCCGTGTGACAAGCGCAACAGATCCTGACGATAGCATTGAGGCACGACCAGCTGATCGAACTCCACTCCTCTTCGGTCTAGATACTTCCGGTACAGGACTCCACCTCTTTCCACAAAACGCGCAGTTTTCCTGGCGATACCTTCTTTGACATTGCAGCGCACGTTTTCCAGGCTGCCATCCTTTTTTTGCTCGGCTATCAAAGCCGACCGGCTGACTTTTAGCAACCTATCAAGTCCGTCTGACGTAGGCGCGATGAGCAAATCAGTAGATAGCTCTTCTAACTTTCCCGAATCGGGATTTTCCTCTCCAGTATCTGGCGCCTTCAACGCTACAGACTCAATTTTATTCAGTTCGGGCGTGCTCTGAATATCAGCTTGCTGCGCCTCTGACCCTTTTTCGTTGTTTGATAACGTCGGCCCCGCAACTACCGCCTTTGCAGCGAGCTCCCGAACCTTCGATCTGGTTAAGGCCTGAACACTAGCTTCACCAAACAAAAGCCCCTTCTCGCGCAGGAGGTGATCGGACCTGTTTGAAAATAGGTACGGGTACTGGGGTGGCAGCATAGATGACACTGCCGCCTCTGTCTCAAGCGCTCCGAAAGGTCCTTCAATAAGCACTTTTGCTACCGGCAGACACACGCTATGAGCTTCCACGGCTTGCTTGATCCATGCGCACTCGCCCGTGAACATATGGGGTTCTACGTAAGATGGGTGAACTACATCCATCGTAGCTGCGGAATCGCGAAGCACTCGGCACTCTTTCCCGTTCATGAGGAGGTCTCGCATGTAAGGCTCGAGAAGCTTCATGTTCTCGTCCGTGCTGCCTATTGAAAAAAACACAACTTTTGGTGTTGTTTCCGGACACTGCGCCGAAAAGTGACCCGGCTTCTGGCACGTATAACAAACGCCCGCTCGCCTCATCTCGAACCGCTTTCTGCGTTCGGCTTCGGCTGCCGTCTCTTTACGTTTGGTCGGATTGCTTTCACTCGCATCCTCACTACGCGTGTCCCCCTTAAATCTCATGGGTGTGAACTTTGGCCTCTCAAACTTCGAGCCAAATTCACCCTTTTGACCGTCCTTAGCTCCGCGAGCTCGACGCGTCACAAACTCCTCGGCTAGCTCAGCGGCTCTAGCCACCGTACTCACGTCTGGCCTATCCAAGACCCAGTATCGCACGTTCTCCGGTAACCGACTATAAAACTGTTCTAGCCCGAAACACTGCAGAACTTTATCGTGGTCACCAAACGCTTTCTCTTCTTTGAGCCACTCCTGCATGTTCGACATAAGCCTATACGCAAACTCTGTATATGACTCACTTCTGCCTTTCTCATTTTCCCGAAACTTCCGACGGAACGCCTCCGCAGACAGCCGTTACTTTTTTAGCAGACTCGATTTTACTTTGTCGAAATCCTCTGCCTCCTCTCTATCCAAGCGAGCGACTACGTCGGCCGCCTCGCCGGGTAACAAAGTGAGCAAGCGCTGTGGCCACGTTTCCCGAGAGAACCCCTGCTTCTCGCACGTTCGCTCAAAGTTAACCAGGAACAAACCAATGTCCTCTCCAAGCTTAAACGGCCGCATCAGGTCAGTCATTTTGAACAATACTCGTTCTCCTGCACCGTGTGCCTGACTTCCATTACGAGCGCGTTCCATCTCTACCTCGAGACGCTTCATTTCCAAAGCGTGTTGACGCTCTTCTTTTTCTTTCTGTTCTTTAAGTTCGCGCTCCCGTTTCTCTTTTTGCTCTTTAAGTTCGCGCTCTTGTTTCTCTTTTTGCTCTTTAAGTTCGCGCTCCTGTCTTTTTGACCTCTCCTCAATAGTCTCAAGGCATTCCGACAGCTCGTCATCCTCAGCCTCTAACTCAAGAATAGCCTTTAGCAGTTCAGGTTTCCTGAGTTTGTCCGAGACATCCAGACCCAACTCTCTTGCAAGCTCCAACAATTTCGGTTTGCGCAACGACTTCAAATCCATGGCTGCTCTGAATGCTGCTTTCTCTACTGCTTACTATTGTCTTGCCGCAAACTAACCCGGCAGCAACGACAACCACAATTACCAGCTCTGTTTCTGACACTAACAAAAAGCCTGGCAAAGCTCAGAAGAAGAAAGTCCCGCACTCACCAAACCTCGCAGGCAGGAATTCCGCGCAGTCGTTCCGCTGCAGGCAACCAGTCGTCACACAGGGCTCGTTGCACTGCTCCCGGATCGTCGTTGAGCTGCTCAGCATACCGTCAACTGCATCTCTTCGCTGCTGGCCTCCGTTGTCGCGATCTCGCCGCTGGCAGACAGTTGTTTGAAGTCGTAGGCGATCTCACCGCTGCCAACCAGATGTTTGGATCGGACTGCTGGTACGATCTGTTGGGAACTCGGCGCTGACGCCCGTGGTTGTACCTGGGTCGCAAGCCCCAAGGGTAGCGTTGGCCTGGCGGCCTGGGGTACAACTGCAAGCATCCGAAGGTCCCGGCAAAGCATGAGTCGACTGGTAACAACGATACAACTTGTTTATTTTAACATCGCAAAGAGTTGGCGGTCAGGTTGACCGAAGTAGAGAGACGGGAGAGCACTTCACTCAGCAGAAGAAATCGGAGCCCTCCCTTTTGGCGTCCGGGGGCAGCTGTTTTTATACTCTCGCAGTTGAGGGCAAGAAGGAACCCCTCAAAAGACGAGCACGTGAATGTACAATGGGCTAATGGTGACGCACACTGTCGTAGCGATGCCGTAGCACCATGTCGAGCACGATCTCGTAGCACCCTGTCGTGGCGCTGCCGGTCGGACACAATGACTGTAACGAGAAGATGGTCCCTGCTTTGGCATCGCCTGTTTCGGGCATAATGACTGGAACGAGATCCCTGCTTTGGCATCGCCTGTTTCGGGCCCAATAACTGGAATGAGATCCCTGCTTTGGCATCGCCTGTTTCGGGCACAATGACTGGAACGAGATCCCTGCTTTGGCATCGCCTGTTTCGGGCCCAATAACTGGAATGAGATCCCTGCTTTGGCATCGCCTGTTTCGGGCACAATGACTGGAATGCGAGGATGATCCCTAGGCGGTCGCCTCGCCGCAGTCGCGCCTGGAAACACCTGGCGATGAGTGTTGCGGTGACGACGATCGGGCCAAAATGTCCGCCGCCCCGCCGCAGTCGCGCCGGCAAAACCACGTGTCGCAGGCGAAACGCAACACCGTTCGTACCTCTACTAGGCTGGTAATGCCTGCGCATTGAGAGGTAAATATTTGTCTGTAACCGGCAATACAAGCGTATGCCGCAAGACCAAACAAAGCAGCACGGGCAAAGTTGTGCGTAAGCGGACACGTATACCTGTCTAATAAATCCTCTATCTATCATCAACGCGTCATCTATATATGGGACCCTGGGCATGAAAATCTTATATATTCTCTTGAGCTTATACAAAATAACTCCCTTCGCTTCATTTTTTTTTTCATATTACAACCCTACTGCAAGTATCACAGCCATGAAAACTAACCTTTCGCTCCCATCTTTAAAATCTCGTCGCCTCACTCTATTCCACAAGGTATATCATCACGTCACGCTACATGATGATCTTATTTCACCACCGGAATACATCTCCCATCTCACTGATCATCGGCACAAGGTTGGCATCCAAAAGTGCGAAACTAAAGCTTGTTTTCAGTCATACCTTCCCCAGACATCTGTCGAATGGAACCGCCTCCCTCCCTATATTGCAGCCATTGAGGATAATCAACGATTTCGTGATGCACTAACCTTTGTTTGTTTTGGAGAATGTTGAAATTATGTTCTAACAAAATTCACTGTATTGTACTTATTGTCTTTGTAACCTATATTACCCACTCCCCTCTGTAATGCCTTTGGCCCTGAGGGTATAATAAATAAATAAATAAAATAAATCTATATATGTCCAAGCACGACAATGCGGTCGTGATGCTAAACAGCCGCGTATACTAAAATTTACCGGGAACCGCCCATAGACTGCGCAAACTTGTACGAAGCTCCGGTAGTCATGTGCTTGTGCGAGTTTTGGTTTGCAGGAAAGCTAAAAATTAGCCGCGTGTATTCATGCTTCGCTGCTAGTTACGCGTAAGCACAAGTGTGATGGGGCAACTTAAGTACACGCAAAGAAGAAAGCACATTTTTTTGCGTGGCTGTCGTGAAGAGGCGCACTGTTTTGACCCTCTTAAATTCTGTGAGAAAAGCACGGGGCACACCGACTTCACATTTCGAACAAGGGTCCGTGTAATCTTGGCACTTACGTCTAACTGCAAAACAACTTTGGACAACAATATGCACAAGCCGACGTCGTCTTCATCAATACTTCTTTTTGGGCGAGTTGGTTCATCTTGAAACATATGGGTAACTGTGCAAACAGACGAGCACAAGAAGGGAGAGACAGCGCTTGTGTGTGCGTGTCTACATTCTTGTGGTCGTCTGTTTGCGCTGTTACCGATATGTTTCAAGATGTCGTCTTGAAGAGGCTGTGTTGTAATCATAAGCATCTGAGATTCGAAATCGTTTCAACTTGTGTCCAGTAACTTCATTATTTGAATATAAGAACAAATGGAAATAAATTTACACTATAAATATTGCATTCTCTTTGCCTGGCAGAAGCTAAATGTTGTCATTACGGAGATTATATTGGCAAAGTGAGCAACCACATTTTGCACACATCTTGGGAGTTTGCAGCACTGAATATCTGAAAGAGATTATTCGATCAAATTTGATTGTGCATCCCAGCAGAAAAGGATGCACAGAAAGGCAGGGAGATTAACCAGAGGTAGTGGAAGGGTTAAGGGGGATAAAAAAAGAGAGATGAGCACGAACAAACCACGTACGCTATAGAGCGGTAAGGGGCGGCGTTTTAAAGTCTATCGTGAAGCCCCGTAGACCGCAGGAACCTTAATAAGGCTAATAAGGCATCAGCGCGCAGGTCCTTTGGGAGTACTGACCTAAAGCTTTGAGTTCTGATAGTGTACGATTGTCCAACTGGTCCATTACTCTGCGCATCACTTGTCTCTGGGCGCTAAACCGCTGGCAGAAACAGATAACATGTGCGAGTGTCCCATCGCTTTTGCATGTGTCGCACGTGGGGCTGTTGGCCATTGCAATAAGGAACCAGATAAAATCGGCAACATTAATGTTGCCGATAGCGTCACTGTGTGCGACCACCCCACCCCGACTGAAGTGGTTAAGCGCTGTGGGTTCCGAGCATCCAGTACACGAGTCGATGCGCTTGCGGGAATTTCTACTGGATTGCGCGAGAACTGATAATTTGTCTTTGTTGTTGACAGCTCGTAAAGCGGGAACGGATTCGCAAAGACTGTTTACGGGGCTGCTTCATTTGACGTGCCTATGGGCAGCAGATACTTCTCGGAAAATGTGCTTCTTAGTGTTCTAGCAAGCAAGACCTCGCAAATCAGTCTAGATACTATCGACGTTACGTGGAGGAATGGAGTGAGCAATGGAGTGAAGGAGCTGTGCTGCTGGAAGGAAAGAAAACATCTGCGGACGCCCGTGTGGTTGGCCGTACCACCTGCCTTGAGACGGAATCACCTGCCGCCGCAAAGCGCCGGCGGTGGTAGAGGGCGGGCAGAACTGGCTTCGCCGTCGGGGTTGTCGAGTGGCTTTGTGGATACGCACTGCCGGGATTGCGCTCCGTTGACGTAATCAAGGAGGTGATGTAATCAAGGACGACTGGAGACGGCATAGTCGCTGTAGCCTTTAAAGCGAAACTTTCTTGGCCAACCCTCACGGACTAGTTCACTCGCTGGCCGTGGCTGCTGGCTGCCGCTAGATTTGAAGATAAACATGCACATGTTTTATTTTTATTTATTTTTATTTCTATAGTACCTTATTGTCAATGTTATCGACAAGTTATTGCTGCATTAGTATTTATTTGTTTGTGATTTTTATGTTGCCATGCGAAAAAGTGTTTCTGTTTCTTCTATTTTGTTCTCCGGGGAGCTGGGAACTAGTCAAGCTGACTTGTCAGCTTTTTTTCCCGCACTCCCTCACTTCATGAGTGAAATAAAGATTATTATTATATTATATTATATTATGTCCGACGGTGGGATTGAACCTCTGCCTCCCGTTACAAACAGCCCGATGCGCCTCAACCATTATGCCATATTCGCACGCATACTTCTCTCGTGCCAACAGCCAAGTAGCTCTTTGATACGATTGGAGCGTGCGTCAGATTCAATTGGACGCACGTGCTCGCTCTCGCTCGAGAGTTTTGTGCGTTCCAATGATTTATACGGATGCTGTGGCCACCGCCTGACGGTTGCGGTGGCGGGGGAGGGGGTCGTTGAAGCCCGCCGCCGCACGTTTTCTCGGTTTGCCGAAGTTTGGCTCAAGCCGATTCCCACGGCGCTGCGAGCTGACTTTCAGGATGACAAGACGCCGTGAAATGACGAGCCGTATGCGAGAAAACGGCGGCTAGCTGTTGCGCATGCTGGAGCTAAGACGCTGTCTAGTTTCACCTCCGCGTTTCCGGTTTCAGACAGCTCTCTACTTGTGTAATTGTAGCGCTATGGTGAAACTTGGGACCCGTCGAGTGCCACTTGCTGATACAACTTGCTCTGTTTGACGGAGTACTCGTTCTCTGCTTCCCTGTTTAGTGTTCTGCAGCGAAGTAAAATCGAATTCCCGTTCATGTTCACACCTCTGAGATACGACTCACGTGACTTGCGTGTCTGGTGCTTTTCGTGGAAATCGGCACCAGTTGCGGCGCGGGTGATGAGGGGTTGTGCAAACGGCGAGTATATTGGGTGTGGCATTAGTCACGCCACCGTTGCCAGCGAAACGCTGCACGGACTTCCGGTAGAAAAGCTCGCGTGCCGTTTGCGTTCGTAAGCTAATTAACTTGTGCCGAGAAGTCGGGGTGGTGAACGATTGCGGAGCTCGTAACTGTTCTGTAGTCGGATACAACTTAAGTATGCAGTGACGCCCCGCCTACGCCCTCATAACCACCAGCCACTGTTCCTCCGCGAGGCTGGAAATAGTTCGTACTGCAAACTTTGCCCGCTATTTAAAAAATGCGGTAGCCGCAAAAATAAGATAAGCGCGTAATTTTATACGTTTTTACTCGGGTATTATAGTGGCGCGGTGAAAGCCTAATTCTTTATTGAACTGAAATAGAACGCTTGCTCCGCTGCAACTTATTGTCAAGTTTCACTTCAGTTGGCACGAAGTTTCACGAGTAAAGCGGGCTCAGCAGTGAAATGAACTGTACCGCGAACTTTAGAAGAGTGAAATTCTCAGACTCCATACACTTCGTCGCTCCTCATCGCTTCCGCCAGTGAAAACGATCAACAACAGCAGACGTTCCGATTGTCTCAAGTACGACGCCATTTTGAAAAGGTCGCCTGACGATCATTTTGTGTGCTTCCGTGATTGGCTGGCGGATTAACACAATCCCGCGCGGTCCGTATGCCTTGGTTGCCAACTGCTGTATTTATTTTTTAAAGTTTTATCCTACTATACGTATATGCACCGCGTGGCCGAGGGTGTCACTTTGCCAGTGCGCCACCACCGAGCCGTTGCGTGAATCTACACCCGCCTCGGTGGGCGCGTGGCCGTGGAGTTCTGCTGCTGGACACAAGGTCACTGGTTCGATTCCCGACCGTGGCGGCCGCATTCCTACGAGGCCGACATACGCAAGAACGCTCACGTACCGTGCTTTGGTTGCACGTTACTTCGCGTGACCCGAGTTAGCCCGGAGCCGTCCGCTATGGCTTCCCTCCTGCACCCAAGTGTGCAGTTTCGGGATTCCAAACTCCGCAGTTTCACTGAATTTGCGTTCAGGCGTGCGTGCGCGTGCTCGCAGGACTGTTCAGTGCAGTAAGGCGCTTCAGACTTGTCTTTGCATCACGGCTTTCGCTGCGTGACGCAGCGTTTGCGGTCTGCTTCCATTTGTTTTACGTAATTTCGAACGAGACTCTGACGTTCTTTACTGACGTTCGTTGTGTAGCTGACTGCAGAAGTTTTGAGAGCACGGATTTCACGAAGTGAAATTTCTTTGTGCGAACCCGGTTGATCATGTGGGGAAGTGTCGACTGCACTTTTAGATTGGCAGGCGTGTTAGCTGGCTGCGAAAAAAATTCCGTCTCCCTCTGTTGATTTCGCGCACACCGTATTTCGAAATACTTTTGCGATTGTCATTACATAGCATCGCTTTCTGCTTGGTTAGCTTCGACACTTCCAAAGTACGATGACTGGTTTCGTCTGAAACAAGACGTAAATGTGGTTTGATGCGGTGTGCCACCTAAATTTGTTCGCATTTGTTTCAATAGACTCTTACTGCGTGGCGCTGGAACTCTTAAATTTAGTTTGCCGTGCGATGGATAATCGGAATCATTTCGCAACACTTTGAACGGCGACCGTAGCGCTTGCAATATCTACCGATGCCTGTTTTGTCGGTGCGCGCTCTTCCTGCTATTGCTCAATATGCGAAATGAACCAGCTTCGTCGACGAACGGTGTAATAAAAGGAGGGGAGAGGCTTGGGGAGGAGGAGGAGGAGGAGGCACCTGGGCATTCCTTTTGAGAGCTTCCGGAAGGAAAAGTGGTGTGGCGTCCGTGGCCTTTCTACGGAGGAAATAATGAACGCCGCAGAAGGCGCGCGTATGTATAACGGGGCAGAGCGGCGATAACGATCGCAGCTCGCGCCGCGGCGCCGGCGGTGTGCGTTAGTTTGTGCGGCCCCAAATAAGCGATCGTTTCGCCGCCGTGCCACCCCTCTCCGTGCCTCGCGCGAAACCTTCCTGGAAATGAGTGAATGGATGACGTCTACGCGACGGCCGCTTTGTACTCCGCTTACTACGACGGAGGAGAACGCCCGTTTCGAACCTGCATCGCCTTTGCGGCGTCTTGCGGATAGGAAGGCACACACGGGAGGAATCGCCAACGCCTTTTCTTCTTCTTTTTGGGCTAGATTGTTTACTTCCCTCGCTGCCGGTTTTCAACGTGTTGTTTGATGTGGCTGCTTTACACGTCTCGTCGATACACTTTCGTCGCAGTCTGAGCCGTCTCTGTCCACCTGCATCGCTTGCTTTTTTCTTTGGCAAGCGCACCGTTTTGAAGCGTCGGTGTAGTTCTTTTCATGTGTGCGTATGTTCGGTTCGTTTTCCTGGTCCTACCCGAAACCGCCCGTCTCTTTTAAATCTTCCCAAGTCCTTCGTTCCCGCTTTTCTTTTTATCTTCACGTTCTCCGCGTACTTGCCGTTTCGCTCTCGTGTTCCCCGGCGCTGCTGGTTCGGCAGCAGACGGCACGTTTTATTGCCTTCTGGATTTCTCTTAGGCTTTGCGTGGTACGCCACGGGTACTTTAGTTTTTCTCTTTGTTGTTATCGATTTCGCTGGTGCTTTTCATTTAATCGCGACCTTGTTGTTCCAACTTTTGTATTCACGTCCGTCGCCGCCGCCGCTTCTTATACTCTCTCTTTGTTTTTCTTTGTCTTTCTTTCTATCTCGCTTCTTTCGAAGAACGGTCGCGCCCAACGCTATTGTTTCGATTTTCTTTCTTGTTTTCTTCCACTCGTGGTTTCGCGGCCTTGTTTTCATTTGGGAGGGAGCACTTCGGTAGATCGCGCGGCACGATCATTTTTCATGGCGGCATGTTTCGCTTTCACTTTCGGATCGTCGCTTTTTTTTCTTTCTCTGTGGGTGTGTGTGTGTGTGCGCGTTCCCCATCTTGTACCGGTCGTTGTCGTCGCGATTCTGCCCGGTAGGTGAGTAAACGTGGTCTTGCGCCGGCTGCCGCCTTCTTTTGTAATTGGAGCGACCGGCCTCCTCCTTTCGGTCGTCTTTTCTATTCCTTCCGTGTCTCGCCGCCTTTTAATGCTCTCGTTTCGCCGGTGTGTGTTTGCTTTCGCTCTACTGCTCTCGTCGTGATATATATATACGCTACGCGATAGAGGAGGACCCGTGGCCACACGAGAGGCTTACGGGGGGGGGGGAGCCTCCCCCCGCACTTTCTCGCTCCTTCCTTTCCATTCAGCGCGTCGGTGGTTCAGTCAGGCTTTTTTGTGTGATTAGTTAGTAGTACGGTGCGGCGCGCGTCGGCGCGTGCGTCTCTTCAGTGCCGTGCGTGACGCTGCGTGCTGGCAGACGATCAACTTTCGCGCTCATTGTCTCTTTATGACCCCCCCCCCCCTTCACCGTGTGCGGACTCCCCCTCGCTTTCTTTCTTTCTTTTTTTCTCTTGCTACTGTTGTGCTAGACGGCGACGGCATTTGACGGGCGTCCCCTTGAAGGGAGGTGAACGAACGCCCTTCCCCTGGCGCGCACGTGTTTCGAGTGAGCTCTTCGACGGCGTTTAGATGAGTCTCTCTGACGGCGTGTTTATCGAGTGCCGCGCTTGTTTTGCGGTCGTGTATGCATGGACGATGTTTCGTCGGGTGCTTCGAGTTTTCTTGTTTCGTATTCAGCCTTTTCACAAGTTCGTAAAGGAATCGCAAAGTTTCCATCCTTAATATTTTGCGGCACTTTTAACATATATCGCGCATGCGTGCTCTTCCATTTTCCCCCCCATTCGTTCTTCAGCATTGTAGTTGTTGGAGGGAGGGGGGATGGCAAAAGGGACGGCTGGTGCGGGCACGAGGTCTGCGTTCGCTCGACGCCGGCTGCGCCGGGAACCGCGAGCGTGCGTGTGTTCCCTCTACTCGACGGGGAAAAAAAGCCCACCCGGCTTCGGCGAACGAACGAACGGGCGGCGGGAGAGAAGCGCGCTGCGCAGCAGCAGCGACCGCCGCCGCAGCAACGAGGGGAGCTGCCTGGCGCGCCGGCGGCGGCCCCGGCAACGCGCACACATTTCGCCCGAGCAAGCCAGCAGCCGCCGGCGAGCGAGAGCGCGTTAGCGACGGAAGAGCGCGAGGGAGCCTGCCGCCGCCGCCGACCGACCGAGCCTGCCTGCTTGGCCTCGTCGCCGGCGCTGCCAGCAGCCGCCGGCGAACGCCGAACCGAGGAACTCGGTGCCCCAACATGGCCGCCGAACGTGCTCGCTGCCCGGGAAGGAGACCGCCGTGAAACGGCGCCCACGGCCGCCGACCACGCGTCATGTACGAGACGGCGCGACGTCGGGTCGAACTGGACTTCGGCGGCAGCCCCGCGTGGCGCCGTCGCCCCAACGTACGTGTGCTGCTGCTCCCCTTCGCTCGCTGCCGCGCCGTTCCTTTTGTCTAGTCTGCGTCTCTCCTTTTTCTTTTCTTTTTCCGTCGACGACGTGCTTTCTTTTCGTCTCCTTCGTACTGCCTGCCCGCCTCTGCAGAAGTCGTGCACGGATAGCGAAGACGTAGTTGTGAGGCTTGAAGTTCTCGCGTATGGACGGCGGTGGTTCCGAGTCCCCTGACCTAACTTTCCTTTTTCTACCCAGCACTGCCGGTATGGATCGCCCCGTCTGCGTCAAGACCCGCTCCATTCTCGCATTGATACCAACGTGATCCACGCGCGAATGTTCCACATAAAGCGAAGGGATGGTCTCCCGTTCTCTTCCCTTTTCGTACATACTTGCTGTTCGTAATTTGTTTCCTGTTTATTCATTTTTTTCGAGTTACCCTCCCCTCTCCCTTTTTTTTTTCTCTGCCTTTGCGATTCCTTTTTGGCGGGTCGGGCAGTTTCGCTCGGTTGCGTAGAGAAGCGGGCGTAGTTGCAGGTCGCTGAATCGGCTGCTTGCCCAGCGCCATCTGGAGGCGGCAAAGGGCGAGGGATTTTCTGGGTGCGGGAGAGGGTAGGCGGAAACTGCCGCGACGCGAGCGCCGCTGCTCGGCTGCTCTCCCCCCTACGGTCGTGATGGCGGCGCCCTTCCGGCGCAGCGCTGCGGCCTCGTCGGAGCGGCGGCTCTGCTGCGCGCCTTGTCGGCTCGCCCGTTGCTCGAGGACGGCCCCACCACGTATGCGTTGTTTGTCCCGCGAGGAGCCGGCAGCCTCTTGCTGCGCCTTTTTTTTCCTCACCAGTTTCCTCGTATCCATCGGCGCCGCCGAACTGCGGACTCGTTTTCCTAGTTTCGCGCGTTTCCTTCCGGCCGTTTGATGTCCTGCCTGGAGTACCGCCGCGTCCTTCCGTTCTCTGCGCTGTCCGGAATCGGCGTTCCTCCTTCGTCGCCGTTCGCACGCAGCCGACCTTTCGGAGATGGGCTCGTTCGCAGAGGCCAACTGGTGAGTCGGCTTCCGAGGCCGCTTTGTTTCCCCATGTTCCAGCTAGACTAGGGAGAGGCACGAAAAAAAAAAAAAAAGAAGCATGGTTGATACCTTGTTCTGTGCATGGTATCCCGGCTTGCTGTTTACGCCTTTGAGTAATCGTTTTAGTCCGCTACTTCGCTTGTGTATCGTGCTGCTGAACTATATTGTTGTTCATATGCTCGTTAATATTATAAGATGGCCATCATGCTTTTTCGCCGATCGGAAACATAGCGAGTTTATACGAGTTCTAATGTTTGTAGGATCGGCCATTGGAATGTGCTGTCTTCTTCTTTACAGATGTTTTTCCGAGGTTCTCGCGCACAACTTACCCTACGTAAATGCTGTGTGTGCGCACAAGAAGCGCACTTTGAAGGCGTTGGCATATTTTGGACGCGCCTTGAATTTACTTCTCCCGTTTGCCTTACGTTGCCGCAGCATAAGGACAGGACAAGAGAATTCACGTGGCTACTATGCGTGAAGTGTGCTGTGATCGTGGTTGCTGATGTCTGGATGAACCTTTTAATACGGCTGGACAGCTACACAGCGCCCTAGCCGATGCATTATGTACAAATAATCATATAAGACAGAAAAGTTAGACATAGTCCCCATGTATGGAGCCAGTGCCAGCGTATCTCTAGCGCCCCGCTCAGGCAGGCCTTAAAGAATACGGAGTTCTAAACTTTTGGGCACGCAAACTTTCGGGACTCAAACCGCAGGGCTTAAAAACAATGAAAAAAATGTATACAAAACGCAAAAGCGGAACATAGGAGCGCACGCAGGACGTGGCGTCTTGGGTGCGCAATTTCCTAAACTCCCTAATAACGAAGTAGTGAAGCACGTACTGAGACGCATAGTCGCTGCAGTTAGCAGCAGTTAGGACGAGTGTGCGCCACTTCACCAAGTCAAGGCGTCTCGAAGCATCGCTGAAAAATCCGCTCACTCTTTCAAATATATTTCGTTCGAAGTGTCTAGGGAGTAAAACGAAGATATGACAGTTGGCAGAGAAAGGTGAAGCGTCTGCAAAGATTGCTGAGAATATAAAAAGGTCAGTGCAAATAACAGAATAAAACATAAGTCTAGATATTGAAAGCACTGTAGCAGTCGAGGAAAAAAAAGAACGTTGATAACAGATTCCGTTTCAACCTCGCAGCTAGAGCTCTCAGCAGGAAAACGCAAATAGAAATGTTAAATGTCGTCCTCTCTCTCTCTCTCTCTCTCTCTCTCTCTCTCTCTCTCTCTCTCTCTCTCTCTCTCTCTCTCTCTCTCTCTCGCTCACTAGAGTACTGCGTTTTCTCTCGGATGCTGCTGCATACAAATAACCCTCTCGGAACTCCCAGAGCCGGTTGACTGGCCCTTGGGTTCTAACTTCATGCCGCTTATATTGTACCTTCCGATGAGTTATGCCTTAAAGGAGTACTGATATGAGATTTTCAACTTTTCATTATTTGCGTTAAATAAAGATAATCGAACGCGAAAGCCTAGAAGTAATGTTGGCAATGGCAAGCATGACTAGCTGCTAAACATTTTATTTTCTACAACGTCACTTCGTTTTCAATTAGCTTTCGTTTTGTTTTGTGTATGAGCACAAATTATTCGCGACATTTAGGCGCTCGCTCCAGCTAGCTCGGTCTTCTTCTATGCCGTGACTTGGAGGTTGCTGCACGACGAATATGAACATAATATATATATATATATATATATATATATATATATATATATATATATATATATATATATACACACACACATCCCCAACTCCGCGCGAAACCCCGATATCGGACTTCTGCAAACGTCATTTCTTAGAGAATCGGAAGGCGACAAATTTCACAAGTGAGCTTAAGTACAGCTTACGTGAGATTGTTACCCTACGAGGGTTTTTGCAGAAGTGCTACTCCGAACGTGCAGCGTGTTTCAGAGCAGTGTATAACGCATACATTTTGATCGCTTTAGATCTCCCCATAGGTGCATGCAGATTTTTTTAAAAGAAAAAATGATGGCAGAAATAGTAATAATAATAGATCAGGTGTCTATATAGTCGCTAGATTATTTTAGTTGCATATCAAAGTACGGTGCAGTGCGCGCTGAACAGAATCTAGCGTGGCAGCGAAGTGCCGTTTTTTTTCTTTCTTTTGTTTTCTTTCATTAGAGCTCTGGTGCGTAATCGGCTCGATAGCAAAATTAGTGGTGATCGTTCGCACAATGTTTTGATACTTTTGGCTCGAGATTACGCGTGCATTATCGCGGCACGTGGTTAGTAACCGGAGGTAAGCAGCAGCGGTAGCGGAATTGTGTGTGACGCTGTGCGCGACGTTGGCGTCCATAATATCGAGCAGGCGATTATGGTCGCCTTTGCCTTTGCTGGTCTCCTTTGCTTCCTGTGTTGCGCCTGTTTGCGCGTTTGCTGGTCTTTGTTTCCTGTGTTGAGATTCTTCGCAGTTAAGTAATCTTGGTACCGCCCCCCCCCCCCGACTCTTTATTTTATGTAATGTTTATTTATTTACCGAAGCATCGCCCCAAACTGTAGCGTTTCGGACAAACTAAGGTTGAACACTGTTTCGACATGTGTCCACCGGAACCGATGTTCTCGGCAAAGATACGGCTTTAATGCTGTACCGTAAACATGTACGCATGTACCGTTGTACATCTGAATGGTGTGAGAGTGTTCTCTCACGATTACCTTGGAAACCATAGCTTAGTACACTGAGAAAGGGTCGTTAAAAAGGAACACTTATAAGGCCAACTCGGGTGATTTTTCGTTGTCCACTGATCTTCATAAAATTTTGAATATACGTTCTCTTTTGCACTCTGATTATATGTGCCAAACAATATGTCTGCAAGTATGAATTTTAAAAATTTTAAAATACCCTGTGTGTATGACGTCAGAGACTACACCGCCAGTGTCGCGGAAATCGCCGTTGTCTAGTTGGGAAGATCTGTATAATCTCCCTGTGTCGTCAGGAGACATCAGCTTCGCTTCTTTGGCGTTAGCGCCACGTGCACTGCGTGTTTAGCACGGGTTCTGCGTGTTTACATTATGGTAGTGTAAGATCTGACGTCCACTGATCGTGACGTCATACGAAGCAGCTATCCGTTTCAGTTGGTTATCTCGTTTATTGGTTATTTAAAATTGTTGATGAATTTCTAAACAAATTGAACCACCGTACCGCTGACAGGGCTATCGATGCCATTTGAAAATGAAACCATTTTAGTGTGGTTAAAGAAACGCCGAAGTTGCCCTTTAAGCTGTATGTGAAATTGCACGCTGCTCAGTCTTAATGCGAGCGCAGGCTCGGTGCGCCGGAAAGGGAATTTCCAAATGAGAGAGAGAGAGAGAGAGAGAGAGAGAGAGAGAGAGAGAGAGAGAGAGAGAGGAACGAAAGATGGGCAGCGGCATCACGTCATAGGTTTTGACATCTTGTCGAAGCCTTACTGGCTGTTCATAAATGAACAACCAAATAAGGGAAGGGGATTATTCAATACATAACGAGATAAAAAAAAAAAAAAGCTTTCGTCGTAGACATATTTTCCGCCAGAAGGAGCCAAATGTGTGATATGAGGAGTCGGTGGGGGTCACTTGGTTTTAGTCAGCGTTGTGGCGTGGGCGCACAATTCAATGCGTCCATTGTAGCCGTTAACTTAACGGAGTGAGCGCTTTTTGAAAGTTTACCTGTGTATGTGGATCTGCTTTGGCATTCTCTAGTTTCTCTTTGGTGAAGGTGTGAGGCTGCGGGTGATCGTTAAGTACCTGCTTTTGCTCGAGAAGATCCGAGAAACTGACCGCCGTTGAGGTTCTACTAATCGTTGAGTTGGTCGTGCTTTTCCTGGCCAGCTTTATGGCGTCGTCTTAATTTCGTTCCCGCACAAACGTACATCTCAGTGCGGTCACACAGGGAAGTCGTGCAGATGGCCAGCATCTCGACGGAGTCGTTTCCGGTTTAGGACCTGTTTCTCTCTTCCATTTGCATTTGAAATGGGAGTGTTCCAGATTGGTATTGTGCGTTAAACCGTGCTGTTTTTCTCTTTTCACCCCATCTCGCTGCCTTGCTCTCGGTGCTTCTTGCATTTCTACGTGCAGTCTTTTTTTGGTTTTTTTTTTACCGTGTCGTTACTTGTATGGTAAAAGGACACTAACGACATACTAAATTAATCTGGACTTATGGAGTATTCTTTCGAAGCTATACTTTCCATAGTTTCGCTTTAATAGGTCGATTATAATAGGCTAACTGCGTCAGCGCGACGTCGTGGATTTCATACTACTATTCGTATTTTCGCTGCTGCGGGTGCAGTAAAATGTTACTGAAACTTAGGGGGATTCTTTTCCGAATCTTTGCCGACAAACAGTTAACTGGGCGTCATGTGACGTCACTGACGCCACTGCGATCTAGTCCGGAAGCTTCGTGGAGGCGTTGCCGTTTGCGACATCGGCGGCTATTTCGGCTCCGTCGGAATAGAATACGGTCGCCGTGGTCGGCAATAGAACCCGCTACCTCGTGCAAGGGCGTCATGGCCACTGAATGCCACCGCGGCTGTGGCTTGTGTACGTTCATAGTAGGGTTCGTTACAGTGCAACGCAAGACAAGGACAAAAGAAGGTATGAAACGACGACACGGCGCTGTTTTATACCTTATTTTGTCCTTGTCTTGTGTTGCGCTGTAACGAACCTTACTGTGAATCCCAACCAACAGGCCCAGCTTGCCGTCTTGATGCACTTGTGTACGTGTTCGCCAACGCTGCGCAAATTAATGTAGCGCGTTTGAAATCTGCTCGTGTTTTTTCCTTAATTTTGAGGGGGAGATGGCCAATTGCGAACACGCGAGCATTGTTTATAGAGGAATAAGTATAGCGCAGCAATCGTTGCGTGGGCCTCTTAAGCCACAACCCTTCGCTCGAAGCGGTGGTTTCCGCAGGAAAGTGGCACAACACCGTTTGACACGTTTCGACGTCGCGTGACGGACTAGCCGTGAACAGCGTTCTCCTCGTTTATTATTTTTTTTTTTCCCCGCAGCTAGCCGCGGCAGTGAAGGCTGCTTCGCGCGGTTTCCTTTCGTCCGTCCGACTGGTTTGGTGTCGCGTGCGCCTCCGGTGTCGTCTCCCTGCGCGAAGCCCGCATGCCGTGTTTGCTCGCGAGGTGCTCAATGGAGTCTTTCTCTGTGGGAGTTCCAGCGCACGCTGCTCCGCAGTGGCTTCTCTCGTGGGCCGCCTTGAGACGCGGTGCCCTGTGAGACTTCCCTTTTAATTCACCCGTTGTGCTTTCTTCTCGGCGAGCGTCCGGTCGCGTTCGTCGGTTATGTCGAGCCTTCGCCATCGGAGCGCGGTCGGCGAAGGTGGCACGGACGGGTATGTCTGGGCTCCCAGTAACCGTTGGTGAAGTAAAACTCTTTTGCTTGGGCTAGTTGGTCCATGCTCGAATGAGTAAAGGCAAGACGCAAAAGACCAGGACTGAAGAAGAACACAAACGACAGGACCGGTGCCGGTCCTGTCGTTTGTGTTCTTCTTCAGTCCTGGTCTTTTGCGCCTTGCCTTTACTCATTCAACCGTTGGTGACAGCGCAGCGACTATACGAACGAGGTTTCAGATTTGGTCGCTAACGGCTTTGCCCCGTAAGGCCTGCTATAATATGAAAGAGCGGTGTGCTTTCTCTTTTATTTGTTCTTTGATGGGAGCTTTACTCGGTTGCACGCACGTGCTCCTGGCTCCAGCATTGCGGTGCGTGTGGGGTTATATACGAGAATACAAGCAGGCGAACGAGAGAGACGCGACGGCGGCGTGGACGAGTCGTTTCTCTCGTTTCCGCGCTGGCAGAGTTCGAGAACGAAAAGCGGAAACGCACGGCGACGACTTTTTTAAATGGGAGCGTAGCGGGATCGGTGAAGCGAACTGCGCCAGCGCTGCTAGCGAGTTGAGCGAAAGAGAGCTTCGGCTGGGGGTCCGTCGACTGTACCTGCAGTGACCGTAAATGGGGGGGGGGGGGGGGAGTTCACAGCGTAGGCATTCCTTGGCCGTGAGTGTCTTCTTTCCACCCAGGAAGTAGCGGCGCGTTGGAGCCGTGAGTGCCCGATACGGCTGTCGGATACTTTGGAGGAAGTCGATATTTGAAGACAAAAAAGAGGGAAAAAAAGAAAATCTTAGGGCGATGTCCGGCATCATTTCTCCTCCAAGCGCATGCGTGCACGCCGAGACGCGTTGTTTCCATCGTGGCCGCCTCTGCCACGATGAATTAACGGGAGAAGGAGTCTGTCTGTCCAAATGGTCGAAGGTGGGAAGGAACCCCAATGTATTGGCGGATGCTTAGTCGTAGTGACAAAGTAGACGGGGCTATCTATAGCTGCGGTGACATGCCGCTTTTCGTCGTAGTACCCGGCCGATAAAAGCGAGAGCTTCGTAAGGGAGAGGGGGATTAGAGCAAACGCGCGTATATACCCCTCCCGCGTTTTTTTCTCTCCCGAACATATCGGCGCGCGGCAAAAGCGCGGTCGCGCGGGCTAATTAATGGGGCGCATTGAGCTGCTTCCCTAATTGGCGCCGGCGAAGGGGCTCGTCGCTTCCGCTAATTGGACGCGCGTGTTTAATGGCTGCGCGCGCGCGCGCCGTCGTGGGCT
The DNA here is from genome assembly GCF_050947875.1 of Dermacentor variabilis. NCBI lineage: Eukaryota > Metazoa > Arthropoda > Arachnida > Ixodida > Ixodidae > Dermacentor > Dermacentor variabilis. The sequence continues at coordinate 118,688,328 of NC_134573.1, forward strand.
TGCGTCTTCTTCTTCCGCAGAGTACGCGCGGTGTATTCTCCCCTCCTCCCTGGCACTTGTCGCCCTGCACTTCGGGACTGTTTACCGCGTGCCTTCTTCGCAGCCGAGGGATTTGTTTTGATGCGTATGCTCGCATTGGCGCGTGTTTGGGCAGCACTCCCTCCCTTCCGCGGTTGCTTGCCGCTTTGTCTGCGTCGCGCGCGCAATAATTTGAATGCGAGCAGTGCGACCTTTCGATAAAGGCATCGCGAAATGTGACAGCGCTCGCTTGCGTGAGGTTCTGTGGTGTGAGCGTGAGTAGCGTCACTTGGGAAGAGGAATTAGGTACTTCGACTCGATTTTGTTTGGGACGGCTCCTGTTGTGTGCCCGACGCGTCTTCCTCCGCCGAGGCTGCGTGACGAATGCGTCGCCGTGGTCAGCTACGGCCCGTAGCTTGAGACGCAGGGCAGCTGCTATGCTTTCGTTGCTGAGTGAAGGTGTCGTGCGTTGCTATACGTCATGTGTATTCGCAACACGAAATTCAGTGTGATATTGAAACGGCACCGTGATAAAAGAAGCAAAAGCTTCAACTATTGGCGGTGCTTACATCAGGAATCTCACGTGGTGATTCGCGGCGTTTCTCTCAAATGCCAAGTGCAACGAAATTTCGGACCACATAAAAAGCCTATAGTTCAAAGTAGCGTAGTCATAGAGGAGCCTCCTTGCAAAATTCGACGTTTGAAGTACGGGCGGAAGCATCGCGCCGGAAAGCTCGCAAAAATAGCCGTTTTTTTATACCGGAACTGAAAGAAACGCCGCTGTTAACGCACGCCGTAAGAGGAAGAAATAACTTTGTAGTGTGACGCATGACCGATAGCACGCGCTACCTCGCCATGCTTTCCGAAATAAGCTGGCGCATGCGGCTGCCCACGGCGCGCCGGGAGAGAGAGGGAACGGCGGAGGCGGCATGCTGGAACTTGCATCACACCGACTACTAGCAGGTGCACGCGTCGTCTGCCTAGGGGCCGTTTAGAGGCTGCTAACAAGAAAACGATGCAAATTACCAGCCGCGCCGCTTTGCCAGGATTGCTTTCGTGGTATACACTATTCATTTGTAACAAATTTAGCCAAAGGGAAATTTTGTTCCGGTTGGCCTTTAACGTTTGAGCTAATATTGCGTTTGGTCTGGGTAGAGAGAGCGTTCGTTCCATTTCTCGCTTATTTCCGTTGTTCAATTTTCCTGTTTAAATAGCTGTTGACGCACCGAATTTACAATATTCTAGTATTTGGTTTAAATAAGGCTGTTTCCGGGCACTGAAACTGAAAAAAAATGCCGCTGTGCACGGGCGTGTTCTGATGTAGTACCCTGACCTGCGACGATTCGGACGTGACGGAACATCCAAGTCATCGCCGACGGAACAGATGCTGTCGAACCTTCTGGGTAGTACACCCTCCAAACGTCGGATGCCGCCCGTCTACCGTGATGATTTGCAGATTCTCGCGTGCTGTTTCAGGAGATGCGCTTGAGAAACTCGCGCACGCACACAACACACAATAAGAAAAATAATTTTGGTGGGCTCGCTCGCTTGCGGTCTGTTTTTTTTTTTTTTGCTTCCCTTTAGAAGTAATATCGATTGTAAGTTGACCTGTCCCCCTCCTTCTCTCCCTAGTGCCATCACTGAGGGTCTCGTCACGCTTGCATATGTGTCCTTTTATCCAGCGTTAACCAGTACTGCGCCCATCTATTACGTAAGCGGAGGAGTGGATGCATGTATCAGTCGGCTGTCGGAGCCCCTCGCCGCTCCCGTCTGTCGCCCAAATGCCAACTGGCATTGTCCTTTATGCACGAGTGTGCCCGCCTTTGCAGTTCGTGGAACTGCGGTTGCTGGAAAGGAAGCTGGAAGAGGGAGAGTAACTCTTGCCAGCGCCCTGCAAGAGAGTTGGCTATTGGGCCAGTTGGTACGGGGCACACAGAACGGAAACACCTCAAAGAGCGGTACAAGAAGAAGTACACACTCACGACTAATGTCCCTTGCTTGGTTCGCGGCTCTTGGGTTTCGGCGGTCCTGTTCGACGCTAGTGCCAGCGCAGGCGCCGTTTCGCGAAAACCCGTCTGCGGCCTTGACTGGTTTTGTTGCGAGAAAAAAAAAAAAAAAAAAGAGTGGCCGAAGGAGATGTCACGTTGCCCTCCGCGTGGGCGGCGGCGACCTTTTCTTCTGCGAGGCCCGTTCCCGCAGCGTGTCGTTCGTCTTTCCCCACTACTGTCTCCCGACCTCCCCGACACGTTTGTGGTTTAAGCGCGAGAACGCCGTGTTATTTACCGTGGGGACGTGGTGGGCGCGTACAGCTAGCTCACTGTAACGAGGAGGGAGCCAACGTTACTAGACCAGGAAGTAGTCCAGTAAGGTTGGGGGGAAGCGGCGTGTTCAGGGTGGTGTAGAAAGTCGTGTAGAACGCCGCTCGCCCACCATCGCTTGAATCGGCTGTCACGCGCGATGGATAAGAAATGTACTGAAGCGAAGGGAGAGAATCCTTCGAAATGGAGCCCCGTCTCTGCATTCAAAGCCACGGTGAGCTCTAGGCAACGGTCTCACCTTTCAGTTTTGAGGCTGTTCATAGGCAGAGACACCCTTTTGACTTGCACGTAACTGTTTTCTAACGAAAGCGGCGTTTGTAACAGCCCGTCGCTACTGTGTGTATCTGTGTCTCACTCACTGGCAAAAAAAGGGGGCTGTCATCACGTTGCTGGAGAACATTTCGATTCTGTAACGGTGGTTTCGTAATGAGCGATCGTGCAAAACAGGAGCGCGGACGGTGCCTCTCTCTGTCGGCGCGGACGCAAATTGCCGTTGCCGAAGGGGGGGTGGGGGGGCGAGCGGATCATTAGCTCTGTTTGCGGAGAAGCGGACCGCGAGCCGTTCGCGTGCCGGCCGTTACCGGCGAGATATCGCGTTGCCATCTATCTGCAGGAGCCCCCCACCGCTCTTTGGTTTGTTGTCTTTCTGCCGCCTCGCTGTCTGCGCGGTTCGTTTTCATTCGGCTGATATTTCACACCGGTCCGCAAGGTCGTCCGAACCGAAGGCCGACCGCGAGTGCTGTGCTACAGTCGTGTTGCCCGAAAGAAGTGGTCGTGCAAAAGAACAGCGCCTGTCAGCAAAAACGAAGGAAATGCGCGCAGCCTAAGGAACGGTTAAAAAAAAAAGAAGAAGAGAGAGAAGAAAACGCGAACTGACAACACTGCCGCTATCGGTTGCGATGAAGAGCGCTGTTCGAAAAGGCAACGCCAGAGCCGCACCACCGGGCCGCTGAAAATAGCGAATGGACGGATCATTTACGAGCGCAGCGCCAAGATACGAGAGTTGCAGAGGCGAACAGGAACAACAAAAGGGGGGGGGGGGTGAGGCGCTGACGGTCCAGCGAGAGGCTTTTTTGTTTGTGTGTGTGGGCGTGCATGCATGCGTTTGGGTTCTTGGGTTTGTTGTGCACTTCGGATTCGGTAGGAAAGGGTTTCCTTTCGGCTTGGTTACGTAGTAACGTCGAACTCGGAAGGGCGCTCGCCGCTTTTGCGGAAGGAACCGAGAAAGAAAGAAAAAAAAGAAACGGCCAAATAAATCAGCACGCTGCCACGCGTGGCGGCGTCCGTTTCCTCCCTCTTAGCACGGAAGACCCAGTTCTTTGTTGCTGTAGTGATGCCCTCCTTCTTTCTTTCTCTTTTCTTTTTGTCCCTTCTCTCTCTCTCTCCCTCCGTTCTTGTAGTGCATCGTCTGTGCATGTCGTGTGTAGGATGTCTTGCTCTTTGCATGCATTTGTGCCGCTCCTTTTCTTTATTTTTTTGCTTGGCTCACTGCGGCAGTGCTGTGCTTTTCCTTCCTTTTTGTGTTCTCGCGAGGGAGCTCCACCGGCGAGCGAGCAGATAGGCGCAGCTGCTGTTATCTTTTCTTTTGGCCACCGCGAGACGACGGCGTCTGTGCGTCTGTACCGCGGCGAGAGGGAAGCGTGCGTGCCCGGGCGTTTGAAGAATTCTCCCCGACAGCAGCGCGGCCGCAGCTCCCGATGACGTAATTGGGAAGTCGTTTCCTGATTGTGAATGCGGTGTTATGGGGCTTTCCCCGTCGTCAGTGTTTATGTTCCTTTTTTCTTTTCTCCTTTAAGTGCGGGCGCGCGACGCCGTATGTTTTGATCGGAACGGTTCGCTGGCCGCCGGACAGGTGTTTGAGCGATGGGAAAAACGCGTCCAGGCGTGAAATGGCGCGCGTTCGCGTATGCGCGTGGCTCCGATGTTGCCCCAGTAAAGCGACAAAAACAAGAACAGAATCAGTGCCGCGTGTTTGCGGAAGGTGTAGGTTTCGGAATGGACGGGTGGCAAAAGCGGATATGACAGTAAGAAGTAAAAAGAAAAAAAAAAGTTTTGGAGGACAATGTTTGATCGCCTCGTCCTGCACTGTGTAAATCGACGGGTGCGCTTTAACGTTGACGAAACCCGCCCAACGTTTCCTTTATTTCTTTTTTTTTTTGGGTGGGGGGGGGGGGGTGGTTGACGTCCAGGAGTTCCGTTCCGGCAAGCTGTGGCGTACACCGTTGGCCAGGAGTGTCGCATGTCAGTTGGCAGCTTGACGCCGACAGCGTCCGGAGCCCTATCGAATGGGTTAGAAGGCAGGACGTGGGATAGCTCTGGCTAGAGAGAAACTGCTGGGCCGAGCCCGTGCTTGCACATGTGCGTAGAACGTATCGCCTTCTGTGGAGTCCACTTGCGCGTGTGAAGCAGTCGGAGCTCCGCAACATCGCGTATTCACGCAGTTTGGCCTCAAGAGTTGCCCGAGTCCGGGCGCTCTGTTCTCTACCGACCACATGTTAGCGGATTCCATTCCCGGCCACAGTCCTGCTTGGGCGGAATAAATATAGTCGGATGGGACATCGTGATGCAGATAAACTGCTTCCTAGACTTTCGGGGTTGAACTTAAAATCAAGGTTGAATTTCTCCTGCGCGCCTGGCTTCGAGCCGGCTTCCGGCGTATATCACGACGCCGTTAAGCGCAGCGCATGTTACTTTGCCCCTTGTGTCCTTTTGTTCCGACCTTAGGCTGACTGTTTAGTGTCCGTGCGTTTTCCCTTGTTTCCTGTGAAAAATGTCTCCTGTATGTTCTGGACCAATAGCGTGCTCTTGTGGCTGTTCGTGCCCCGCAGCCATACCCGACCGCCTTTTTTTTTTCTTCTTTTGTTTTACGTTCATCTTGCCAAGCTAATTCTGACGAGTCAACCGGTTGACTCACCGCGCCTCGATCCTAGCTCGGCCCGACCCTCTAGCATTTTTCAACAAACCCGCCGACTGGTACTGGGCCCTACAAGTCTGCTCGACCCGACTCTATCATGTTAGCGTAAACCTATAGCCACCGCTGTAAGCGAATTATTAAAGTGCTCCTCGCCCGTGCGTGTGTGTGTGTGCATTGCTGCGACTGACCCCCTGCACACCTGCCTCTTCTCGTTGCCGCAGGAGCTGAGCGGTGGCGCCTCCGAGGACGAGCACGCCGGGGGCGCCCGCAGCCCCGCGGCGGGCCCAGGTCCCTTGCGGGGCGCCGCGGGCACGCCACCGGCCCCCCAGCAGTCGCCGCTGCGGCCGACGCCCTCGCCGGGGGCGGCACCACCCGGAGGCGGAGGGGGGCCTCCGCCCCCGGGCTCGTCGGCGCGCTCCATGTCGCCCGCCATCGGTGAGCTGCCCCGTTGCCTTGACGACGGCGTCCGATTTCGGGGCCGGGCCACTCCGCTGGCCGTGACCGATGCGGGAAAAAAGGGACGAAGGGATATGGTCATCTCTGTAAAAGCAAACAAAATCAAACAATAGCCAGACGGTTTGCAGAGGCAAAGACACCAGTTTATTTCAATGTTAATTGTTCGTGATTTAGTTTTGGTAGAAAAACTGAGCTACCAAGTTGCATATTTAGTATTATGCGGAAATATTAGTGACTTTCTTTTTTTTTAGTGTACAGTATCTCATTGCCAGCACAAGTTATACTACATCTTGAAGGAATTGGGAAGTTTAAAGTTTATGCGGCAGTGTAAGAATTCTTGTATTTGTTTAGCAAAGAAAGTCCTATCATGACATTTATGTCTTTCAATAGATATTTGTCAATTGAGTTACTATACAGTATGAAGCCTCAATTCCTCAGAAGTGCCACAAATAATTGCTATATTTTATAGTGAATCTCTTTAATATTTAGCGCTGATGGTAAAGTGCGCATGTCAAGAGCAAGTAACGCTCGGGACACTTCAGGATTGTCAGATGAAGACCACTGTCTACAGAGTGCATGCACGAGGCCTTCCGTAGCAGTTCCTTGCAGTCCTGGTTAGTGGATGAGAATCGGAGGTTCCTCTGCCAAATGCTTATCGCATGGTGTGTGTGTGCAGTCATAGGGCCTGTGCATCCTGTAGCTGCGATGAAGCACTACAAGGGATTGAAGCTGCATGTAATGAAGACCATCGAGTCTGGTCAAGACAAAATTAGACCCTGGAAAACTTGTATAGAGGACGTGGTAGTCCAGCATTCATGAAATGTTAAAGCATGAGCATGTATGAATGGAAAACTGAGCGACTTGGTAATGGTTCCTGTTGAAGCTTGTACAGTGCTCACAGTTGGACGAAGGACAAGGAATGTACACGGGACATGCATTGACTGTCAACTGACTTTAAGTGCAGCTTTGCACGCAGGGGAATTGAAGCTTGTCGTATCAGACGAAAATGGGGAAGGCCGTGCGTGTCGACCATCAATACAGCTTTGGCTTACAGAATTGCAGTATTTGGCCAGCACGTGCAGCAGCCTAAGGCAGAGTGCGACTGGTGCCCATGACTTGTTATAGTGCGCTTTCAAGTTTGCGGACGTTTTAGCTTATGTGCTGTTAGTTTTCTTTCTCCGTATGTTTCTCATTTGAGAGTCGGCGCATGTCTCGTGTACTCTTCCTGCCCTTTCTTTAACCGTGAGCCCTGCACAAACTTCAAGATGAGCATGCAGTGCACGTTTCATTACCTTGGTGGGAGGCACACTTCTTAATATATTTATTTATTGTGGCTTTTAAATGTTGGCAATTAGCACACTGTGTTGCTGGCTTCTCAACAACATTATTTAAGTGAATGATAGATGGTGATTAGCAAAGTGATATGTTCCACATATTTAGCAGTGGGACAGTCAATAGAAATTGAATAAAAAGATAATGAAGGCCCAAAAATTAACATATTAATCACCTTCCTCACAGTCTTCCAGTGTTCACAGGTGCTTCACAGAGATTTTATGGATAGTTGCCAAAGAAAGATTTTCGCACAGTCTTGCAACACAATGAAAAACATTCGACTTCATCAAAGCAAAATGCACACGCAAACACAAATCGCAGAGGGAAGACAACTAGATTGTCAAGTATACTGATATTCTAGAATATTAAACACACACACGCATACACTAGAAGGCATACTTCCTACGGCGTCCATGATTCGCAGTGAACTCCACGTTGCTTTTTCACAGAAACGTGTGCTGAAAGGTATATGCGTACGGCGGCCTTTATTTTTCTCGTTCAGGCCAGAGTGGGCGCTGCTTTTATTCACTGTTTTGAATCGGCATATATTAAGAACTCCGAGAGTTCCTTCGATCACTCGTCGGGACAAGTGGAGCGATCCTCTTAGTGAATTAAGGCCTCGCGAGAACGAAGTCTGCGGCGCAGCTGTTCAAACCCGAGTTATAAGCAAGGGGGAGGGGGGTCGCTGTGGTCGTGCAATCCTATTGGATGTGTTCCGTTTCTTTTCCCTTGCTGGAAGTAGTCTCCGAAGTGGGGTTAGGGTGGTCACGACCTCCGGGATCGACGCGCCAGGCCGCAAGAGCGCGGTTCGATAGCGGGCTCCTTTTCCGGAAACCGCAGGTGCTCTTGTGATGAGACATCCCGCCCGTGTGACGAACATACTGTCACGGGCATTCGTTATTCCTTCGTTTGACACTCATTAAGTGTCACGAGGCCAGATACGACTCCAAGTTCTTTAAATTTATCACTTCTGCAACGGCGACAATTCGGACGGTTTTGGCGTTAATTGCGCCAAGCGACGGTTAAAAACGTCGAAGGCCCAGTGCTTCCAGCGAGCGTCAAACACGTGTGCCCACGAGCATCGGCGTCTAATTTGTCTAGTTGCAACCGTGCCCGAGGTCGGTGCTGTCAAGTTGAAGGGAACGCGACACGTTTTGCCTGGCTTTAGAGCCGGATCCACGAGCAGTGTTCCTGCTGTGCGATTTTAGTTTGCGCGCTCTCTCTCTCTCGTTCTCTTATCTTGCACCTGTTAGCCTAGTCGAAAGAGTTGGTCGGCGACCTTCAAAGTCCAGTCGCCGCTGGAATGTGCGGTATTCGTGGATGAGGGAAAGCGGCCAGCGTTTAGAAGCGGGAACGTTCGGCGAACCGCATGAAAATTGAAAATACGACGTGGCCGCCGTATTTCGCCGCCTGCCCGCGTAGGTACCGGCCCGCTCTCGTCGTGCAAGGCTGTGTTGACCACCGCGCGAGGAAAATGAGTGAACGGTGCGCCCCCCTCCCCCTTTCTTTTTTCTTTTTTCGCGCGTGCGTAGGTCTCGACTAGGGCTGCCAACTCGAGGGAAAGTTACCATATTAAGGTAGTTATCAGGTCTATGTGGGAATAATGGAAATATTGGCTAGCTTGAGGCAGGTTTTGGGGCTCCGTATATAGCTGGAACGTGATCGGTAATTTGTATTTTTTCTTTCCCGAGATATCATCGAATATCAGCTGTTTTGGCTACGTTTGGTTTATTCCCTCCAGCCGTTTGGCGGTTTGTTATACAATCATCTGGTAACACTGGAGCACTCGAGCAACCTTTTTCCGCAAAAATAGCAACATCAGTGTAGCGGCGCGCCTCCTGCCACCGCTCCCGCTTACTGCGGGAGTCTAGCCGTATGCTTCTGGTTACAGCACCGCTATCTTGGTGCGGAAGGCGACCGCAAAATAAGAAAGCACTTTGGGCTCGCAAAGCACTCTCGTGTTACTTCCGTCGCTCGCTTGCGCGCGTTTAATAGGCGGCGAATACCACGTCCCTGTATCAGTTTTCATGGCCCACGCGAGAACAAGCGATGATGTCCGTCCAAGCTGCGGCGTTTGAGAGCGCCGTTGTGCCTTCTCGAAAATTAGTCTGGGTACAAAAGCGTAAAGGTTACATAATAACATTTCTCGTCGTAGGAAAATGGAAGTGATGAAGGAAACAACAAATATTTAGTATTATATAATTATTTGGGCAATTGAGGGAGATGTCGCCAGTAATAGGGAAGTTTCAGGTGTCCGGTAGGGAAATTCTGACTTTGCGTCTTGGTAGCCCCGGTCCCGGCGTTCCTTTTCCTGCGTACCTCTTCGGTTTGCTTTGCTTTCGGGGCATTCGATTTTCGATGCTTTCTCGTCTTTGCATCGGGGACGGGGTCCTGTCGGGTGTCCCACCAGTCTATTTCCAGAGCGGAGGTCGTTTTTATTTTACGACCGTGTCCCGAGCGTTAGCTATGCTGTCTCGTTGAGGACCGACCGCGAGGTCTCGATCTAGCGCCGCTCTCCCCACGGCCGAACTTCGTGCGGCGTTGCGTTCGATCATTTTTGGACCTTGGGCCGTAAACATTTCGGCCCGTGCGTGTGGCGGCGAAGGAAAAAGAAAAAAAAAAACGAAAATGCGGAACAAGCGAAGACCGTCAACAAAACGGCGGAATGCTGGGAGGGTGTAATTGATTTGCCAGAAAAGGGGGCGGGGAGGCTTTCGCGGTGCCTCGCTCGGATCATTTCTTCGGCGACTCCCTTCTCCCTTCCGCCGTACCAAAACCCGCGGCTGCCGTCCTTTGCGGAGGTCTCCTTTTCCGCCCGGCTGCCCCCGCTGCAGCTGCCGTTCGGCGAACGCGAGAGCGGGCGGCGGCAGCAGCCGTCGTGTGTCTCGCCTCGGTGGCGCAGGTCGCTTCTTGTGTTCCTCCTCCTCCTCTCCTCCTCCGACGTCGTCGTCATCGTCCCGCTGGCACAGGCCCGTGAAGAAGGCGTGCGGGTCTTGGTCGTTCCGCCGGCTGCTGCATCGCGCGGGCCCGTCGTCCCCTCCCCTCTCTCTCTCTCGTTCCTCGGCGCTGCCTTCTTATCGGCCATCCGGATGCGAGCCGACGTTGCCTCAGCTTTGCTGCCCCGTGGGAACACGGCCGCGCTCCGAGGGGTGGCTGTGTTGCGCGCCGGGTGCGCCAGCCGAGCGACTCGGTTTGCCGCGCCTGCTGCTGTTGCCGCCGTCGTCGGTAGCTGGGGTGCACGCGCGCGAGCGACCGCTGTGTCTCGCGAGACCCCACTCCGCGGTTTCCCTTCCCGGAGGGGGCAGTCGCGAAAAATGTGCCGTCGAACGTGCGACGGCGAGAAACGCTGTGGGCGGCGCAGGTACCGACGCTATCGCCGCGTCCATCTCGTTCGTGCGCTAGGAGACTCTTGAGGGGAGAGGGAACCAGCCATCCACCGTGGTCAGCGGACGTTGCGCAGGCAACGACTGGAACTTGGAACAAGTCGGCCGGCAATCATGTGAATCGGGGAATCAGAGGCGGGAACCAAAGGGGTGTCGTCCTTTTCGCTCCTTCTTGTGCCCAAGTTAGCCCACGCGTAGTGGGAAAAATTTTTTTTTTTTCGTTGGTCATACTGTGTCACGGCTTGCGCACATTGGCAACGTTCCGCGAGATCGCTGTTCGTAACGTGCGGTATGCTAGCGCTCGCCCCAAAAGGAGAGTGTCGGGATCACGCCGGCCTCGTCGCGTGTCCTGCTCGAGCAAACGAGCTGGTGGCGAGTTCTTCCGAGCCTGCGCTTCCTCCGTTCTGGCGCGGCCCTGGGGCCAGACGCATCTGCGACCCGAGGACGGCCGCGCTATGCCACCATAGCCGCGCAGTTTGCATGCACCGGCGCGGCTCGAGGAAAAGAGAACAAGGGTTGTGCTCCGCCACCTGCCTCGACGCCCCCGTTGGCACCGAGTGCCGGCGGCTAGGTTTTCCCCGCTGCTTGCTCGGCGTGCCGGTTGTTGGGGGAAGGGCAACGCGAGGTGACGTGTGCGCCGTGTTGGCTTCTTCTTCGCGACGCCCTCCCACTTTCGTCTGCCGCGTTTGGACACTTCGGTTCGCTATGCGAAATGTTCGAGGAACGCGTTCGGCAGTGTGCCAGCTCGTAGTCGTTGAAGCACGCTGCCCCCCCCCCCCCGCTTCTTTTTTTTTTCTTTTTAGCGGAGGGTGAGGGGAAACTAGCTTTTGGCAGCGGGATTGGTCACACCAATATGCGGATGTTGTGGTCTACTGCGAACTGTTCCGATTTTCAGTAACCGCACGGAAACATGCGCCACAGAGCGCTCTGTTGAGCGAGGTTCAAATGTCTTGGCTCGTTGAAATTCAAAGGACCGTATACTCTCCGGAAAGCGGATGCCTCGTCCTGTTTGCTGGACGTTTGTACCGCTCCAGAAGACCCCTACCCGTAAACTCGCGTTAAGTATATTCACGGTGGCTGAATCATGCGAGTCGAACGCGCAGAAAGCCGCACGACACCAAGCCCAAATAAGGATCTAATCGCGCGCTCAGTGGACTTCATTCGCCCGTGCCCTGACAAAAGAGTAAGGTGAACTTGCAACAATCCCAGGCCGTAACAAAGCAAAAAAGAGCAACGCAGCTGAAAAACGCTAAAACACTGCAGTTGTGTTCTTCCCCTCCCGCACATTCAAAGGTGTTTCGCGCGGCTTGCGTTCTCCTCTTTTAATCAAACGGTGACTTCCGTAGCCACGTAAAGAGCAAGTATTTTATTGCAATAACAATTATATGAACACTCCAAGCGCATTTCTGCCGTCGCAGTGAGGTTCCGTACGAGTGTGAGGGTGACCCGGCGAACGCGGTTCAATCTCGCGTGCGTGAGCGAGGAACGCGGCACGGATGCGTGCCCTCTCCAATGGCGAGGGAGGAGGGGCGTTCTTCTCCGGCGGCTGCTACCGTTCCTCGATGTCCTCCTCGCCCACCACCCTACAGAGTGGAGACAACCGCGGCGCCTACTGCGGCGTTGGCCACGCGAATCGCGGACGCCGTAGGGGACGCGTTGCCGACGCTCGTGTCTTGAAAGCGATCTGCGACGTGGCTAAAGTGTGCGCCCGCGTGGGCCTTATCTCAAAGAGATCCGAGATGTTTGCTGAGTGCGCGTAGTGGCGGTAACTTCGTATGCGATGTACTTTCTACGCTTCGTTCGCGTTGGAGCGAGGGATACATGGAGGTCAATCTGCTTGCTGCTGCCGCAATTCCTCATTCCAGAATTTTCACAGCGAATTTCCGCGCCCATCGAGCGGGATGTGTTCATGTTTAACCTTTATGTTTATCTGTGCGCGCGCGACTCTGTTCTAGTTAATTGAGTTAAAACATGTTGACGGGCTAGTTGGTTTGAATCCATGATAAAATGTGTAAACGCGACTGAACAAGGATGTAGAATCAAACACAAAAGACAGTGCTGTGGCCGTGTGTCTGTTTCTTTCTGCGTATGTACGTCCTCGTTGAGTCACGCTTACACATTGTTATTGTTAATTTAGTAAACGAATGTTTACAAGTGTATACGACCGATAAAACTACTATCTTTGCTTCGTACTGCTATCTAATAATTCGCTATCGCGATCGGTGCTGCGCTTTTCCGGTGGAACTGCGAATTATTTTTTAGAGCGCAGCTCTTTGGCGTCCGTTCCTGGGTTTCGCGTCGTCGTCGGCGTTGTCGTCGGCCTCGTAACCAGCTCCGCCCCCCTTTCATCCCCCCAGCGCTAGCAGCGACCGACTGATACCGCTGGATGCCGCTGACGCCGCTAGAGAGTCAAGATAACGTGACTGCATAGAACACCGTCGCCGCCATGCAGAAAGAGGAGGAAAGGGTCCCCCCCCCTGTTCTTGTGTGGCGGATAGGGTGCTCTTCAGTTGCCGACGCGCCGGTTATTTCACGTAGGCCCCGGCACGTCGACGAATACGTGACCACCTTCCCACGGCTAGACCTGGTTCTTAGCGCTGCGGAAGCGAGGGTATCATATTGTTTGTGTCGGCATCGGCGGCGTTGTCCCTGAAACCAACTCCGCAGCTGGGGTTGACTTACTATCGGCGTCAGCGGCATCAGTCAGTCGCTGCTATCTCTTCCCTCCTCCCTTTATCGTGTTGTCCGCTTGCTGCGCGCGCTTCTGCCCCCATCGTTTGCCGCTGGGTGTACACGCCGCCCCCCTCCCCCCTCTTCCTGCGAGTCTCCGGTTGTCAAAGCGCCGGCTCGAACTTAATTCCTTTCTTCGCTCCTCCTCCAATGCAAGCCCTGTGCGGTGGCAATCAGAGAGCCAGATCGGTGGCGGCGGATCTGTATATGTGCACCGCCCGAGCCGAAATTGCCGCTGCCGTTCGCCCTGTGCGGTGGCAATCAGAGAGCCAGATCGGTGGCGGCGGATCTGTATATGTGCACCGCCCGAGCCGAAATTGCCGCTGCCGTTCGCCACTGCGAAATTATCTGCCAGTTCTTTCTGAGCCATGAGCGAGACGACCGATGGAAGTCCTCCGTCTGCTGCTGCTGCTGCTGCTGCTAAACGAGCTGCCAGAGCAGAGGCCCAGCGCCGTCGCCGTCAGAATCCAGAGGTGCGTGCCGCCGAAGCAGAAGCTTACCGTCGCCGCCGTCGAGATGATCCAGGAGTACGGGAAATATAAAAAAAAAATTCTGTGATAGCGCATACATGTGTTGCTCGATTTCTTTGCCTCAATCTATCGAAAAGGTGAAACAGCTTATTTGCTGCGCTCAAATTTCGCATTAGGAAGTAACGTAATCGTCGGTAATCTTTTTCTTCTTCCGCAGCTCCGAATTATAGACTGGTGCTGCGTTACAAAGCTAACCGCTTCAGTTCGAAGCTCCTGCGTATTCGCGTGGTTAGTCGACGGTGGAACAGGTGTCACTCATCCTAGCTCGTCTTTGACTTGACTCGTCTCTCGTTGTTGTCCGTTTCGTCGATCCCGCGCGAGGCGCTGGGATCTTAGGAACGGACGCAATAGGGCATCAGAAAAATTTAGTTCTGGGAGTTCATAGTGTTTCTTTCTTTTATTGTTTAATATAGGTAGGACATTAGGCAGTATAATAGCAAGAGCTTGGTGGCGCAACTCACCGCCCCCTTCCAAAGGGGACGCTCGTAACATCCATCCATCCATCCATCGGACGTGACTCTCTTGGTTGGCGTGCGAGTACGCGCGAGGCGTCGGCCGCAAGGAGTGAGCAACAGGAACGTGCCCCCCTCTCTGCTCGCACACAACTTCTCTCGGAGAGCGCCACGCGCCGACGATGAACATCGGCGGTCCGTTGCGTGCCCGTCCAGCGTTTCGGCAGCGCCCGTTGCAGAGGCTGGGATCGCGTCTTCTGGCGCGTTTCGTTCCTTGTCGTCATGCCCGCTCGGTGGAGACGGTCGTCGGCGGATCGCGCCGCTGGCAGGTCTCCCCGGGCGTCCTCGACTCGCAGGAGACGCCGGAGCGGGGAGCGCTCTGCCTGCGCCGTCGCGCGAACATCGGTAAAGTGCCCGGAAGAGGCGCCGACCGACGCTCCCGCCGCCGTTAGTGCAGGCAAGTTCGCGTGCCGATAGAGCCCGTGTGGCCCAGCACCGTGGCTCACTCGAAGCGCAGATGTCTTGAGCGTCGCCTGTGACGCGGCTTCGGGATGGGGTCGAATGCCGCGCGCTGCTCGCCAGGTCGTTTATTCGCGAAAATAAACGGATAGCAAAAGCGCGTCGAAGCGCGGCTTGATCGAGCCCCGCGGCGGGGTACGCGATGCAGGAACGCGAGCTGTGGCGGGAGTGCGATCAACTGCCTAGCGTCCAGGTCAGCCGCCGTGGGAGCCGTGCATATAGCGTGCTGAAGGGTCCCGTAATTTTGACGGTGATTTGACTGCCACTTGTCCTTTTTGGGAAAACAAACATCCGCAGCTGGAATTTTGGGTTCGGTAGTCATCAGCATTGGGCCCTTCCTAACGGTAGCCGAGAGCGTAACGTTCGCGTGCGCTAAGTCATGGAAGTTGTATTCTGGGAAGTTTCTCTCGCAGTGCTCGCTGAACTCCTCTTTACTCCCTCGAGATCGCTCGTGACGTGATGCATCGCGCACCCAGGCGCACCGCCAGGGAAAATGGCGCGATGCCGATTGACTCGCGAGACGACGGCGCTTCCGCCATAAGCAAGGTCGTGGTTTGGGAAGCTGTCGCTTGCAGGCGCTAGTGTAACGCTAGCAAATGTCAATCCCTAGGCCCGGTTCGCGCATCGCGATGTGCGCTCGTTCCATACATGCAGCAGGAGAGAAACTATTCGTTTGTCCCCGACGACGCGACGTCAGCATTTTTGTTGGTGCGCTTCGAGTGCCCGTCCACTGTCGCCGCCACCCGGGCCGATGTTCGCGACGGCGCCATTTTCCGCCGGACGCTTGGCGCGTTTTCGCGGCTTGACCGTCGGCCGTGGCCGGCACAGCGTGCCCGCGCGCCGCGCGCTCACGCCTGTTGTAATCGAGCTCTGTTTACGAGCCGGATTCCATGAGGCCACGTGAGTGTTCCTCGCATTTGAAACCTCCTCTCCCCCCTCGTGCCCTCTTTCTCATATTTTAAAGCTAGGCGACCAGCCCCCATCCCCGTGCGCCATGAGCTACAACGCCGATCATCTTGCCACGCGCTTTCGTATCGTAGCTCGTACTGAGCGTGGCAGTTGGGAAGAATACAAAGCTTTCTCCAAAAAAAAAATGTGACAGCTAAAATGTTGGACAGTGTGTTGCAGGTCGTGGTGCAGCCATTGCCAAAGCCCAGTCATCTTAGAGATGCAGCCCTACACTTCGTAGATAAGTAGCCGCGAGTTACTGCAATAGCCGCTCACGCTCTTCCCTTGCTTGAAATGGCGTAGCAGGGGTTCTCAGCAAGGTTCACAGAGATTAATTGTAACATCATTACAGGTTTACTACAGATCTGTGAGGGTGATAAGGTGCTGCAGCTGTTGCCATGGCTGCACTTGTAATTTGAAACAGACTGCAAGGATTTGCCTTCCATCCAGCTTTCTCTTACAATAGGGTCACTTACTTTAGAAATTACTTGTTTCATTAGAAATTAGCGTGCGTGGCCAGAGAGGCATGCCTCTTTGTTTCTCAACTGTACATTGCTTGCATGATTGCCTGTGCAGGTTCACAGTCAAACATTCCTGTGCCTCCTCGACCCTCATCAAGTCAATCTGAGAGCAGTGCGCCAAATCATCTTTCTCAACCACAGCTGCCTCAGCAAGGTGCGTGTTATTTGACTCCCAGCTCTGTTGCAGTTTAGCTTTACAAGGGTGCATGTGGTAAAGATTACTGTTAAGTTAAGCTGTATTAATTATGCTTCTAGAATGACAAACAGTGCTCTTTGTGCAAGCGGAAGCGTGGGAAACCAGAAAATATGCAAAGAAGCAAAAAAAATAATCAAATTGTGAGTAATCTGTACTTGTTTGCTAATGGGGACTAAAATAGTAATGAAAGAATACTTCCAGCTGTTTAAGGGGATGTAGTGCATGGCTTTAGCTTTGCTTTAAAGGAACATAAATCCAATATGGTGTGTTATGGATTCATTGGTAAACTAAACGTTAAAAAACTATATTTGGTTTGCAGATAGCCTTGTCTCCTTGATATAACAGCAGAAGAGTAGGTACCTTGTCATTTCCTGTCCAATTTTCTCATCTTTAAATATGTTTATTATAGGCGGCACTTGTAATCATTGCAACTTGCCTTGACGCTGCACGATTTTGGCTACTGGACTGTCTTTCGTTGGATTGTTCGTCAATTACTGGCAAGCTGGGCTTTCCCACTGTGACAGTGAACCTTAACACCACCATCACATAACTAAAGAGAGATGTGCACAGAGATCACAGGAACCAGAAAACTGAACATACTCCTTTGTTTCCACCCAGGGTACAACCAACAGATGCAGGCATCGTCAATGTATGCAGCCAAGATGCATCAAGGAATCATGTCGTCATCTTATCCCGGTCCCCACTATCCTCAAAGTAAGATGTTTCTCTGTTTCCTGTTGAGAACATCTGTAGTTGTGGAGTCTGTTGAATTTTTTGAAATTTGCTGTTCAACCCCTGTTGAAGCTCCTGATTTATTGTACTGTCAGTGATGTGTTCGTGAACTGCACATACTCTTGCGTTCCACTCTAGGTTTCTGGAATAATAGGAAGATAATAAGTTTAGAAAAAATGGATAGACATACAGCTGTGTTGAACCAAACATGGCATACAGGGTGTGGCCGTGAAGTAGTAGGCCTTTGTTTTCCCCGCCAAGCAGAACAGCTGCGTGGTGGTGCCAGCAGGCAAAATGGGTACAGCATGTCGAAGCTATGCATGTGCATATCATGACAGCTGTTGCTAAGGCATTACGGATAAAAAATTTATTGCTAAATGTAGTATCTTGTTTTATCTCGGTTGTAGATTTAAATGGAGTTTACCATCGAACCATGGAATTTCAAACAACCGGGCAAACTGTTGACACTGCATTTTACACAGCAATGCTCATTCATTTGAGGAAGGAGGCTTTCCTTTTCTGCAATGAGATCACCACTACCTGGATCCTCCATCACGAAAATGTGTGTCGCACATTGCTGAAAGTGAGGAAGTTTTGACCAAGCACACCGGGGCCACAGTGATGCATATGGCTCCCCTACAGTCTAACTTGACCCCAGCCAACTTCTTTTTGTTCCTTTGGATCAAATATGGCTTGCAAGGACAACGTTTTGAGACCGTAAGCAAAGTCGAAGCAACCCTAATACAGGCTCTAACGGATGTTCATGTTGCCGTGCATACCAATCTTGGCAGAAATGCCGACACAGTACATCAGCACCCAAGGAGCATATTTTGAAGGTACTAAGTGCTTGTGTATTAGCAAGTTAAATACCCGCCGTGGTTGCTCAGTGGCTATGGTGTTGGGCTGCTGAGCACGAGGTCGCGGGATCGAATCCCGGCCACGGCGGCCGCATTTCGATGGGGGCGAAATGCGAAAACACCCGTGTGCTTAGATTTAGGTGCACGTTAAAGAACCCCAGGTGGTCAAAATTTCCGGAGTCCTCCACTACGGCGTGCCTCATAATCAGAAAGTGGTTTTGGCACGTAAAACCCCAAATATTATTATTATTAGCAAGTTAAATAAATTTGTTTCCTGGCAATAATCTTACTACTTTCCGGACACACCACTCTGTACATTGTGATATGTTTCTGGGGCTAATTATTCTCTGCAATGTGGTGGTACTTGTATGTAGTGCATCTTGTTTCAGTTTAGCATAGGTTCTATTAGAGTCGTCGACCGATGAATCGGACACCGATAATTCGGACAGCTTAGTGGCACCGCCAATGGCACCATTGACTTAATGTGTAAAGACAACCGGTATTTCAGACAGCCGCCAGACCTACATTCACTTATCCGGAGTCCGTCCGTGGCTGTAGCATAAGGCAAACTCTGCCACCATTATCTCCTCTGGCAACCTTGGTGAGACATCAAGTATGGCCTCAGAGATTACACGTTAGATGGTAATCCCTTGCCTTGTTTGCAGCACTGTGACTCAGGGATTTAGATTTAACTGCAAATTCCAATCTTGGCGGCCTTGCCTGAATTGTGAGGTCTCATCAACATCGGGATCACCACATCGATTCCGACACCATCGCGCATGGCCCGCTCTTGTTTGTTGAATTCGCCTTCCGGACAGGGTTCTGCCATTCGGTGCTTGATTGTTTCTTTAGTATGCGTTCCAGTCCGCACTTTGCTTGCTCCAAGAAATCTTTCTCAGGACCTTAACAGCACTCCGCATCAAATGGCACCAACGGTGCCCTCGCAGTCCAGCTCCGAATGAGTCTTGAGGCGCAGTCCAAATGAGCATGCTCCGTAACTGAAGAGCTTGAACTGCCTACCACAACGACCTCAGATGCAGACATCATTGATGACCTGCTAGGCTGCCGTGGGCCGATTCCTGCCGCCGTCACATTTGAAGACTTTGCAAACGTGACAGTGCGGTGTCGTCGTGTGTCGAACTGAACAATGACTAAACAATCGAGCAAGTTCTGTCATTGTCAATCTGCGACTCCAACCCGGATGATGTGCCTTGAGCACTGGGGCCTTCACGTGCTTATGTAACTCGAGCCTTTGCAGTCTTTCCATCGGTGTACAGAGACAACACAAAACCGGCAGAAATACACTAAAAGCTCGTTAATTCACTACACGTTAATTCGAAACTTCGGATAATTCGAAGTAGCCGCCGCGGTCCGTCCAGCAATCTATTGAAAGCAATAGGTAACACATCCAGCTAATTAACACTTAAATGCGCACCGTCGCCGCTAATTCGAACTCCGCGACATCGTAAATGGGGAGCGTACTAGTGCGCGGGAGCACGCCAGCGTTGCCGTGCGGTTTTTTGTCTGCGGCCCTTTGTTTAGGCCTGACTGGAGAGAGAGACGCGTTTGCACCTGGCCAGGCATGGCCAACACCTCTCTTGCAGGTCGCTTCTCTCCTGTGAGGTTCCGTACAAAGTTCAAGGGTGATAAAATCGTAGCTGTGCGCTGTGTGCTGTATGTGCAAACAAAAGCGTGCAAGGGTGAGCCGGCGTGCGGGCTTGAGGCGTACGCGGCTCAATGTCACATGCACGAGCGAAGAAGGCGGGTTGGATGTGCGCCCCCTCCTGTCGCGCGGGAGGCATGGGGGTGAGGCGGAAGGAGGGAGTGAGTGTGTAGGAGGAGGAGGGGGGATGTTCCTCGGCGGCTGCTGCTTATGGCGCGTCCATGCGGGCGCCCTATGTTGAAAGTGATCTGCGACGCGGCCAAAGTGCGCACCCAAGTGAGCCTCATTATCAAAGCGATCTGCGATGTTTGCAGACTGGACGTAGTGCCGGTGTAGTGCCGGTAGCTTCCTATGCAATGTGCTTTCTACGTTTGGTTCGCATTGAAGGGAGAGCTATAGGGAGGACAATTCGCTCGCTGCTACTGCTGTGATTTCTCACTCCAGCGTTTTTCAAGAAGTTTTCGCGGTCATCCAGCAAGATGTGTTCGTGTTTACCTGTGCGCGCGTGACACCGTACTTGTTAATTTAGTTAGTGGTCGAATGTTTGTAAGTTTATACGACCGATAAAACTACTATCCTTACTTCGTATAGCTATCTAATAATTTGCTATCTCAATCGATACTTCGCTTTTCGGGTGAAATTGCAACATTTTTTTTCTCACCGCGCCAGTCGGCGCGACAAACGCAGGGATGGAGCAAGAGCCATCTCGATGTCGGACTGCATTGACCACATCCGGTTACGTTGGCTGCACCAGTGCTTCAAAGTATAGATGTTGTTGTTCACGCCACGTCAGACTATATATGTGCCTTAACCGAGTGATTTTTCCCTCTGACTTTCATTAGTTCGAATTCTTGTAGCATGTAGAATTAACAAGCTTTTACTGTACAGGTGGACTTGGTTGCATGTAAGCGAAAGTGCATGTAGCAATGAATCAACCATTTCTTCCTTGCACAGGGGCCTTAAAACGTAAACAAAATAATCTTTTTTTTTTGCATACATTTGCTTTTTTTGGAGATTCGATAGTTTGGACTTTTTACATTCCCCGTGAAGTTCGAATTATCGGTTGTCGACTGTACTTAAAGCAGGTAGCGACTAGCCTTTCATGACACGATGACCAAGCACGTTGTGCCAGTAGATTTCCTGTGTTTGTGTTTACTTGCCGTTTCAATGCTTTGTCTGCCAGCCTGCATGTGCTCAGAGCAGTCCACTTTATTTTCCCCGTCTGCAGGCAGCTACCCTAGGCAACAAGGAGCCCTGGGCGCCATGCCAGGCTACGGGCCCCCACAGGGTCCCGGCGGCTACCCAGCCGGGCGGATGGGCTCACAGGGTGGCTACCCGTACGGCAACTCGCAGTACGGCGGCTACGGAGGTGCCAACAGCCTGATGCCCCCACCACCAGGACCCCAGTACCCGAAGGCGGCGGGTGCAGCCTCTTCAATGGGGGCAGTGCCCCCGCAGGCGCCCGGCGGGCCCACGCGCCCCATGTACCTGCGCCAGCACCTTCAGCAGAAGATGTACGGCTACAGCAGTCCCATGACACCCCCCGGTGGAGAGGGGGCCTCCCCTTCCCCTTCGGAAGGTGGCCCTCCTCCTCCAGGTGGAGGTCCCATGCCACCGGGTGCCTGCTATTCGCAATGTCCACCAGCACCCATGAGTGAGTGGCTTTACATTTATAGGTTGCTGTTGTGAAACCTGTTTTGTTTAGTGTTGTGTTTAGGCAAGTGAAACGGTATGGCCAAAACTAATGCGCTGTTGTACTGTATACTGAATGCACTGTCGATAATACAGCCCCTGATGACAAGAGATAGGAAACCGAAGTAGTGCTCAGTATGGCTTCTTAGGTGTAGTGTCTCTTGCGCGATGTGTGTTCTAAATGAATGGAAGGATGTTTGAGTACTTTTTCACTCACTGCTGTTGATTCTGTTGTGCTTGTATGGTGCTTGAAATACCAGCTTTCAATAATGCACCGGAGCCAGCCTGTGTACCCTTTCGCGTGCTTGGTAGCTGCACTGCGCACTTTTGGGCCATCAATTCCAACAGTCTTGCCTTCTGCCTCAATGGGGTGTGCAGGTGGGCCGGCCTCACTGTTGTCGCAGCAGGGAGGTGTTGGAGGCAGCCCTCCCGTAACAGGTCCAGGTCAGGACGGAGGTGGTGGCGGCGGGGGGCGACCCCAACTTGCACCACCACCTACAGTGCTGGATGAGGGGAGCCAGGCATCCAATGCGTCCGCCTCGTCATCACTTCCCGAGGAGCACCTGGGGCCGGGTGACAAGGGGGGCAGCAGCAAGCAGCCGCCCATGTCGCACCCGCCTACGCCCAACACCCTTCCCTCTCCTGGCGGTGCCTCCATGTCCTCCTTCCACGACGAGTTCGAGAGCGTCTCGAGCCCAAGCTGGCCACGGACACCAGCGAGCCCTGTGAGTGGCCATGCCACAGTATCTTTATGGGAAGGTGGCTGCTGCAGTTGTGGCTATTTACGCATTATATCATAGTGCATCAGGAGGTCTTAAAGTCGTTCTTTAAGGCCATAACTATGTACAGCTATAGGTCAGTCCATAAGGGTGGAAGCTGCACTTGAAGCCCTGAACTTCGCACAAAAATTAACTTTAGTAGTTTTCTCATTTTCACGCTTCCAAGACATCATTGCTTTAAGATTCATTCAATAAGATTACGAGACCCTAAATTTCCATAAGATTTTATAAGTTTTGTCCCAGTAAAGATGCTTTGGAATATTTTACTTTAATTTCTCAAAACAACAATCGTCATGTTCTTTCTGTTGTGGAGGAGCAATATCTTTTGTTCTGCTTGGCTATCGTTATAATTCTTTCCCTAGAAAGAAATGATAGGGTGTGTCATGAAGTAAATTCAGCTGCTTCATGCAGGAACTGGAGAAGCAGCTTGTGGAACTGATTGTCCCTGAGCAGATGAACATAACAAAAAGCATCGGGATCGACTTTTGAGCTGTTCAAACATACTGAATTTTGTGTTTTCCTTTCATTTTTTTCAAGGGGGAAGTGCAGTGGCATCAGACAGGGTTTTGTCTTTCACACACTCTCTCGGGATAGCTGCACTCATGTTTGCATGTCCCTGGCTTCTACGTGTTGCCCCAGAAGGTGTTCTGGTGATAGACTGGTGGAAGAGCTCGGTACACACTTGCTAGTCAGTTGATGCAGTAAGCCGAAAGTATCAAGCTGCAAAAGGCAAGCAGCCTGCTGCATACATGGCAGGCTGCTTGTGATGCTTATAGAAGGAAGGTGGCAGTTGCCTGAGGGTTAGCAGGCAAATTTTGGACCCCCCCTTCTCTTTAAAATAAGGTTGCCTGTTAAGACTCTGGTAAATACGGTAGTAGTCGCCAGTGCCAACAAAGAGGTTTGGGCATCTTGTACGATTGTATTGTGCAGGCAGTTTTTTTAATCTGTTTCCTTTGGGCGAAGAAAACGACATATGTTAGGTTCAGGTAAAGCAGCAGTAGCAGACAGTGCTCATTTTTAGGGTGTTCCCTGCAGAGGTACACATCAGCCGAAATGGTTGGAAGGCAGACAGAATTAGTTGTTGTGCATCTCTGAAATGCAATTTCTGTACATTAGGTGAGTGTTCTAAATCGGCTTCCTCTTTCTTTCGTAGGTTGTGAATAGCCAAGTATACGAGCATCATATGATAAAGGTACGTGGCAGGTTGTTCTTGCATCATTTTTGCTGTAGGGTGTGCTAAAGTGTTTTTAAACATTACACCCATGATATCGTTGAGTAAAAGTGACCTGAAGTTTGCTTCTTATTATTGGCTTCTCACCTTAAACTTTCTGTGCTCTCTTTATTCAGAACTTTTAACTGGTATAAGAAAGAAAAAAAAAATGATTTTGCACTTCTTTCTCTATATGTCCCAACAGTGCATGTACATGTACTGGGTGTTCCATTTCTTGTTTCTACTGGGCTGCCGTAGCTATGCAAAGGCAGTGTGCACACCGGTGCATAGCTGTTGTGCTTGGTGCAGCCGTTTCTGCCCGTATGTTCTGACATACTGTCTCTCCTGCTGTGTGCAGCGGCCAGATGGCCTTCTGAAACTGTACGACATGTCGGAAGACCCCGAGCGAAGGGCCTTCCTGGACAAGCTGATAGTGTACAACGACGAGCGTGGTACTCCCATCACCCAGTGCCCAACCATCAGCAAACAGCCCCTGGACTTGTTTCGCCTCTACCTCATCGTCAAGGATCGAGGTGGCTTCGTGGAAGTGAGTTGTGCCCCTTATCCTGTGCGGGTCCTGTCTGCTGTGGCTGGCAAGCAGTGCTGAGTGTGCTGTTTCCTCTTCGCCCCTTGTGTTGCAGGTAACGAAGGCAAAGCATTGGAAGGATGTGGCTGGTGTGCTGGGCATCGGGGCCTCCTCTAGTGCTGCGTACACCCTGCGTAAGCAGTACATCAAGCATCTGCTGCCGTTTGAGTGCAAGTTTGACCGAGGGGGCATCGACCCTCAGCCCATCATCAGCCAGCTGGAGTCGGCCTCCCGAAAGAAGGCCAAGGGAACCATGTCGCCTTCGGGTGCGTCTTGTTCTCCCATTGCTTGGTGCATGGGCTTGTGGGCTGTGTACACGTTAGTGCTGCTGCGCTCTTCAATTAAAAGTGCCAAGTGGGCGATGGGATCCGTCGGGAGGGGCTGTACAGATATACTGAAATTACGACCCTTATGTTCAAGTAAATCTCGCACTACATTCTAATGCACAGCAGGCTTAGAATGGAAGCCACGCTATTATGGCAGCAAATCACTGAATTCATTGAACTGTAACCTTTACCGTCGTCTTGTGAACCATTCTGCACAAATTTGTGGTACGCACCTGTGTTGTAAACTGCTGCGTTGTTGCAGGGGGTGTGCGTGAAAGATGCTGTGTTGAGCGCCTCCTTTTCTGCTGGCGTTGTAGGTGCGAGTCAAGATTATGGGCCACCCGCCCAGACGATGGAGAGCTACCCGAGCAGTGGAGGCTACCACCCAGGGGCACCCTACCCCCCAAGTGGTCCCCCCAGCATGATGGGGGCTTCTGAGTACCCGTGTCCGCCTGGCTACCCACCTTCAAACCATGTGGGTGGTGGCTGTGAGCCGGACGGCTACCCTCCTTCTGAGGAAGGGCCCTACCCTGGGGAGGGGTACCCTCCTCCACATGGCTACCCTCAGGCGCCCCCCTACGCGGCAGCCAGCCAGGCCAGCCTGAGTGGGGGCTCCTGCGGCTATGCAGGGCCTGGTGGTGATCAGTATGGGCCTGCTGCCCCTGAAGGCTACCCCCATGAGGGGGGCTACAATGGCAGGGACCCCTACAGCAGCAGCGGCTATCCCATGCGGCCGCAGTCAGGGGCACCACCCTACCCACCCCAGTACCAGGGAAGCCACTACGACAGGGAAAGGTGCGGCAGGCCTCTTTGCTCTTGTGGTGTCGCAGTTGGACTTCCCTCCTCTGAAGTAGACACTGGAGAAATAAAATGTCCCTTGATGTAGCAGGACTGTTGGGGCTTGGTTGCTGACTGGCAAGGCAGGTATGGCAGCATCTGAGCAATGGAAAGTGTCGCTGTTAAAGGAGTACTGACACAAAAAAAATCCACCTGGTTTTTTCTGCTTTAATAAGTAGGTAATGACCCAGTAATCACGGCACGAGACCTCATTTACTTCAGAGTGCGACAGGTAATTATTTGCAGTCTTTTTTGTAGCGACCAGTCCAAGTTTCGGTTTCAGAGAGCAACGAGACGGCCAAACGGGAATGTAAACAAAGTGGTCACGTGTTCGCAAAAAGCCATGACGTATGCTCTGACGTGCAGCCAGCGTGCGGCGCGCCGGCACGCGAGCTTCCTTTTGCTAGTCGTCTGCTACGCCTGCACGTGGTTTGCCATGTCCTCGCCATCATCGTCGTCGTCCTCGTTTTCGTCGTCCAGTGGCGACGATTTCTTGCATGTGGGAGTCGCGAACTCGGTCCACTTTTGCCAGTGAAGGGTATCGTGGGGAAAACTATGCATAGTTATACCCAACCCTGAATATATGTTCCGCAGAAGTCAACGCAGCAGTATGTACGCGGCATGGTGCTGTACTCGCAATTCGTGCGTGGTCAGTGCAGCGCAGTCAAGCTGATAGTGTGGGAAATATCCCGACGGACACGACAAAAACTGCAGTTGCAGCGACACAGAGAGCGTCCCACTACAAGAGCTAGAACAAGCAACAACAGAGGAGAAGAGCACGCGTAAGCCGCATGGCAGCCAACGAAAATTCGTGACATAGCCACATGACGTAGCGTTTTCTTTGCTATTTACAATCCCGGGTGATGTCAATGTCGCGAGGTGCTCTGTTTTGCGGTTGGCTGCGCGCACATACTTTAAAATTGATTTTAAATATGTTCTAAGCGATATTCGCCGCTGATATTTTATAGACGATGTGTGTGTGACCAACTAAATCGATCTCACAAGTTATCTCGACTTCAAATTTTTGTGTCAGTACTCCTTTAAGGTGACCAATGTTACTGGCACGTACCTGATATACAATGCCATCTATGAGTCGTAACTCTAATTAGCTGCTAGTAGGGGTGCATTGCTTGAAGAAATTAGGAGCTATTTTGGATAGGGATGTGCAAATATTCAAAAACAACAAATCGAATTCAATTTGATCTTCAAATCAATATTTGTTATTCTTGAATACAAATATTTTTCAAATAGTTTCGAATGTTTCGGAACATCAACTATGCCCGATCAGGCATGAAATTTAAGCAAAAGGATAAGAAAAAAGGCATATATAACATGAGAACTTTTGTAGTGGGACAGGCAACATTACTCAGGAAGCCAGACTTTACTGCCTATGCAGTGAGCATTAGCACTTTATGAAGAGACCTGTGCAGGTAAAGAAACTGCTTACCTGTTTCTAATGCTTCATTTGTACTTTAAACATTGGAGGATAGTGACATTTCTTGTGTTACCATGCCTATATGCTTCATCTTGTTCTCCCTGAACCGGTAACAGTTTTGTTCAGGTTTCTATTTATCTGTGGCTACAATTCTGGTTTGGGTACAATTTTTGGTGTAGGTTTGAGATCAATTCAACATCCTGCACAGATTTCAAGGATTCGCAGACATGAAAGACTGCAGAGGGTGCAGTTGCAGTGAAACCTCAATTAACCATAGTTGGCCGAAGCTCGGAAAAAGTAGGCACTTAAATGGTAGTACTTCCTAACATAAATTGTGTGAGATCGCCCACTTACCTCTCAAAAACGGAACTCGGAGAGAGTGCGATGAAAGGGGGGGAAAACATGCAGTATTTATTCACTTCACGCGACGAAAATAATCGCGACAAAAATTATTTTTGTTTATTGCCGTGTTGGCCTAGCAGGGATGACAGCAGCCTCAAACTCGCTTTAGCTGCGAGCCAGCTTTTCTGCCAGCCCCCTCTTCTTGGCAAACACTCGCACGAGGCTGACGTAACGAGCAGCTTCTGCCAATGTCGAGCATAAATCACCCATGCTTTTGCTTTGCTTCCCGTCCTCATCACTGTCGTTGGGTGAACTTTGGCAATAACAGAGGCATCAATGGCGAAAATTCGAATCTTCTAGCTGATATCTTCACTTCTCCTTTCCATTCCAAATGCCACACCGTAGTTAGCGGTAGAGCCCTTACACGTGCCAGCACCGACTTCTCCGTACCACGTTTGATAGCATGATGTTTAATTTTTCTTCTCTGCTGAGCACCCAGTTTTTGTCCTAGCTTCGGCATGACGCGAGTCCTAGCTTGCACGACACCGTAGCACAGACCACAATGCTCTCTGGCATGACGCAGAAATGATGTTGATGTAGCTTCACCCTTCCAAGCGTCCTCTGCGTTTGTGCTTGAAGGCCATTCTGATCTCTGAGGCCTGTTCTGCTGGGCCAGCCTACTGCAGTGATTGCGTGACTGCAAGTGGAAACACTACGTGTTAACCAACATGTACGCAATAAGCTGATATGGTTCAGTGGCCGCTGAGTCGGGAATTTGGCTTTACTACCTTTAAATGAAACTACTCTTTAAGGGTGGTGGGGTTCTCCTCCGTGCTCTTGGGACAAAGGAACGACAGTACAGTAGTACAAACAATCACAAGGGCATTTATTGCACCTTTCATAGATCAATGCTTGCTAGCCGGGTTGCTATCCCCAAAACATGCCGATAGGCGTGCGACAAATCTAGAAGTCCGACTCACCGCGACCGGATAGCGAGCGAATATGTTCGCCCCATGCTGGATCCCAACGCCTGGTCATTCGCGTGTACGGTCACGCGAACGGTGGCGCGTTCAAAGGCGGCCACGCGAGACGGTCTCGCAGAAGCATGGATCTGCGCACGCGCGGCACAGCACGTCCGCACTGCTTGCTGTCCCGAACCCCAAGAGAGCAAGCACCTTGTCTTCCGGCACCCAAGTAACCCCGCCTGTCGGCGGCGTTAGCAGCGCAACACTCGCGCCATCTCTCGTACTGCGCCTCAACCACTCCGACCGCCGCGGGCGCCAGGCCACGCAATGAGCCGGATTACAGGAGACGCGCTATGCGGGAAAAACATATCAGGGGACGCGCGAGAGTCGCGCCTCCCCACATCGTATGGTTTAACGGGGTCTTGCTGTACATGACAGCATGAAAGAATGGAGAAATACAGTATTGCAGTGGTGGGATAGCTGTGCCAATTGCACCTAAATGGCACTTTAGCGGAAAATTGTGCCCAGCCTGCTCCAACATGTGCGTAAGAACGAAACCCTCGTTCCGTTGATGCTTCGCAGCTAGCAAAACTGAAATCAAAACCAACAGCATGCTATCTTCATCATTATAGAAGGAAGCAGAGGCCCTTTACGGTCTTACTTTACAGCCATAAAAAATAAAAAAAAACACGCAGTGGAGCTAACGCTATTTCTTTTCGGCCGCAAAACCTTTGCAGCCCCTACTCAAAAACTCCCTCATGTGTATGGCATGACATGAGTGTATTGCATGATCTCATGTTCAGTGCAGCTGCCCATACTCAATCGGTCTTGCGGTGAGTCTTTGCCCATAAGCCATGACTGTTGTACTGTGTTGCTTCCTGGGCTAACAAACAAGTGTTTGTTGACAATCTGTCTCTGGTGCCTTCTCTGCACCGTATTGACAAACCCGGCCGTTGTGCGGCAAGGTGTGGAGCAGCATCGCGTCCTTTCCTGATCGCGCTTGCAGGGTAAGCCTCGCACAAACCCGTATCCACGGCATGTCGACTATATCAGTTAAAATTTGCATCGTATATGGTAAGCACACGTGCATTGGACCCTGCGCCAAATTGGCTTTTTGCCTGCACCAGGACCTGTGCATAAAGGTGAAAGGGCTATGCCACCACTGCGTATTGTCTGTTATGGGGAAGGCCACACAATCTGGAGCACAATTGCTGAAGGCCAGAATTGCAAAACGAAAAATATTTTATTGAACTTTCTGAGCTAGTGACAATTATTGTTTATATGTGGAGGCCATGTTGAACAGTAGCACTATCTCTGTTGTTTTTGCAAGGTGTACTGATATTGTGTGTAGCATTGAATCATGGAGCCCCGGCCAGTAGTCGTCATGTTCTATGGGTCATCATGAGCAGTAAGTGTAAGCAGATATTTCAAAATTTTGCAGCAGAAGGCCAAGCAGTCTCTTGAAATAGGAACCTCCCTGCTGTATGTGCTGGTGTAATATATTTGGCTCGTCCATTGTTGGTAGCGTTGCCTGTTAAGGAGGCTGCCCTATTTGCCCCATAACACACCGTCTCCACAGTGTCAAATTGCATTGTGAACAGATAGCAGTTTGTACCCTTCTACGTATCTGCAGACTGAATCAGTGATTTGGCTCATCATGTGACCAAGTGTCAAAATCATTGTGGCCTTGGGTCTGACGAGAGTGAATAATGCATGCCAGGTTTCTTGGGGCTAGATTTGGGGCGTGAAGGTCTGGCATGACTAAGTCTCTTTGTAGCACAAAAAAAAAAAAAAAGTTGTTCCCCTCCCTAGTGATGGATGTTTATTATTAACATTGCCAAGAGGTGGGTGATTGATGTAGTGAAACGGTCGCTGACGCTTGTGCCTATGCTGTGACCACCAGTCCAGTATCCGAACAGTCAGTACTCTGTGTTGCATCTTCTCGCTTCATTGTTCAAGATCGTGGTGGTTCTTGTTCTTCATCTCCCATGATTGTAGAAGAGAAAGAGCACTGATTCTGAAGGCTTCCTTTCTCCCCTTTTGATATTGCCCGAGTGAATGACAAGTCAATCAATTGACCTTCCAGGTACGAGCAGCAGCAGCAACAGCAAGCACAGCAGCAGCAGCAGCAACAGCAGCAACAGCCACAGCAGCAGCCGCAGCAGCAGCAGGGGGCGTCTGGGGGTGCCCCACCATCGTCCCAACCAGGTGCGACGGCAGCGCCCCCACGGCCCCAGCCACCCCCTTCATCCCAGATGGGCGCGGGACCTCCGAGTGCTGCGGAGCCCCTGTACCAGTATGGCTCCTCCGCAGCAGCCACAGGTCCCACACCCCCATCACAGGCAGTAGCAGCAGCGGCAGCAGCAGGCAGCTACCAGAGCAGGCCCTACCCACCAGGCCCACCAACCACGCCGGGCCAGGCACCACCTTACTCCACACCACCGACCCAGGGGGTTGCCCCGCCACCACCTCCCCAGGGGAGCACCCCCGAGCCCTACCCTCCAACCAGGGTCCCCCCAGAACAGGCCTACCAGGTAGGGGCCCCTCTTTTGCTTTGGTTGGAATGCCACACTGTTGCTTCTCTCGGTTACCTGGCACTGCGACATGCTTTTTGGGATGACATTACCATATTGGGTTTGGGCCATGGGTGAGCCTTGACAGGCCTAACCGTGAATATACATTTATCGTCTTCATAGCAACATGTGACAGCGAATTTCCTCTGCACCACCAAACTTATGTGAACACCACATTGAAGCGTAACGTAAAATGCGGGAACATTACTGAATGGCAACGTATCAAATGGGAACATAATATCTAGGTGTCACTGGGATTTTGGTTATGACCGCGAAAACACTATGTAGCAGCCGTGAAAACTCCACTGCGGAGAACCTATCAATGAGGTTCTATCTTATAATGTGTGCCTTGTATCAGAATCATGAAATTGATTATGTGAGGGAACTTTTACTGCATACTGCAAGTTACTTAGCTGTGCGTGGCGTCGGGTTTTTCAGATTTTGCAGGCTGTTTCCCCAAGTGACGCACAAAACTGAGCCAAAGTGCCTCTTTAATTGTGTATTAACTTCATCATCACTGCATGATTGAGGGAGGAAAAAAATGGAAAAATTTTTGAAGATTACAGTCCAGCGCTCTAGTGTTATGCCTAGGCCAGGTGACGCCTTACGCAAGTTAATTCCGGTCATCACTGAATCTCGATTTGGAAAATACAGAGAGTCTGCATGAAAGCTTCTGAGACGTGTTCAAGAACTCTCTCCTCGTTATGGCCTTTTCTTGCTATGCAAATAATGTTGCAGGGTCGCTGCTTGCTTCTTTTTCTCACACCATCATATGCATCATCGACTTTTTTCCACATTGTGGCTGTCTGCCTAGCTGGCTTCTCGCTTGCCATGTGCACTCTGTTGCTTTTGGTGTTGAGAAGTCATGTCATAGCGACAGGCACAGAAACCTTGTGTCTGCTGTCCCCTAGCTTCACCAAAAGGATTTAATGACGACTTTCAGAAACATGTCTTCGTTACTGGTAATAATTGTGATTTATTAAAATTTTAATGTAGAAAGCTTTGCTAGAAAGATAAAATGAAGGAATATCGAGGCTGAGATAGCATATCCACTGCATCCTGTACTTCGTTTGGCGTCGTGTGTTGAAAACACATCAGCATAGAAGTCAGAGTGAAGCTTCACCCTCTTGCACAAATAACAAAAAGCAAATTCACATGTTGACTTTGCTGGCAGACCAACATGGAAAGAGTGAAAAAAAAAGCAAGAAAAGAAAAAGTTGGGACTATTGTCGATGGTTTTCATTGTTAAGCGAATAGCTTGAACGAATGAGTAAGTGAGCGAGAGAGGAAGAGAGTGGACGAATGAGAGAGAGCAAGCGAGAAAGTGAACAAGATAACTAACATTTTCCTTGCTCAGCCCCAACCATCGACCGCCAACCAACCTAAAAGATGGCTGAAAGAGTTAAATATTGCTGTTCGCTCTGAAAACCAATACCTGGAGGCTGCGATTGCAGGTTCTCACTCGCCATCCAAGCTTTCTGGGCCTTTTTGCCAGCCTGCGGCTTTGCAAATGCAGCATCTTTTATGTTGTAGCCACAACTCCTCTTCTGTGTATGTGTGTGTGCTTTGTTGTTGTTGCTGTTGTTGTTGCTACAGTTGCTGTTGTTGGTGCTGTTGGTGCTGTCGTTGCCGTTGTTTATTTTTTCCACTGTGCTCTGCTATAGTTTGTGTATCTTTATCAGTATGGTTCCCTCCCTCACCCCCACCACTTAGATGGCCCGAGGTCCAACCCCTTTACCCCCAAGATCAATACCCAAGGCTCCTCCTGCACCCCCTCATCCTCCTCCTCCACAAGTAGGTAGCCTGCCACTGCTGCTGATGAGGTTGAACTGGCTCAAAGGGTGGCAGAGATACTGAAACTGCGACTGTTGCTTCCTTTTCCTTTAAAAATTAAATGCAAAAATCCACAGGTATGCTTTGACACACACCTTGTGTGACCTAACGTAGATGGTAAGCCTCAGTCTAGAACCAAACGTAGGGTGTGAAAGTGTCAACCTCTATCGCTGTCACTGCAACCCTCCCTACCTCTTGCCATCTGAGCTTCTGAACATGTCACTCAACTTCCACAGAGTTGGGGCTCATTCACACCGACGATTAACACAGGCTACACAACAGACCACAGCTGGCAACGAAAGAGTGGCTCAAAGCACCTGATGTTCACGCAGGCAAGCGCTACCTGCCAGTCGTCACACCAAAATGTCTTTCATTTGATGACGTTTACAGCTGGTCGTACTGTGATTGCCGCTTAAAAATAAGTGTCGGCGTACACAGAGGTCGTGTTCCTGCACGTCTCATTTGTTCAGAAGCTTTGCGTCTGCAATCGTAGAGCTGAAAAATCTAGCAGTGAGCAACTAACCCAGAACAGTCTCTTTTCGTCAAAAGAGACCGTTTGCGGCCCGCTTTGTTGCGTGAATTCTGTGAGTTGCCAGTGTGAATGAGCCCTTATTGGTAGGAAACTGTGTGTTAAGGCAAGTTGGGGCAAGTTGGGCAAGCCTGCTTGTGAAATTTCTGCGTTGTGTCCTTTTGGAAGAGTGACAACGCAGCAGCAGTTTTGGTGTCTCCACCCTTCTGGGCGGTGTGCTTGTTTGTGCAAGTGTGCTTTAGCAAAGCCAGGGCATGTCCTGCTCATCATGAGCCGATGATGAGGCCTACGAGTTTTATGTAGCAAGGATTCTTTCTCTCCAACTCTATTGATTTATTTTGATGCCCAGTGCCAATTGCATGCCTGCTTTGCCAATTGCCAAGGACAAAGGGCTAAGAAAGAATGGAGAAGGAAAAAAATCCTTTACAGAAAACAACCCTTCGACCCACCCCTTGGCATGTTGCATCTTAGACTGGCGGGTAGCTAAAGTTGCTTTGGTGTGGCCCTTCTGTTTGTGCAAATCAAAGGCCTAGGCACCCAGCCACCCTATTTTCGTGCTGTGTATTTGTATGTGTGTGCCTTGTATGTCTGTTGTTGCATGTGTGTGTGTGTGCTCACCCATCATAAGGACCATGAAGTAGAAAAATATAGAGATTGGTGGCTTTAACTATTGCATTTACAGATATGTCATTTGTAAACAAGTCAGAAGCTTTGCAAGTATGAAAGGATACAGAAATTCTGGGTTTGTTGTGATTCTTGAAACCCTTTAATGCGGAGCAGTCATTTTCGAGGCTTTCAAGAGCTTTGAATTTTTTTTTTTTTTTTTTTTTGTGAAAGCTGCTACAAATCCTGCAGCACAGAATTGCCATAATTATTCAACTGTAGCAGTATACAGTAGTCTTACGTTAATTTGACTTCGATTTCTCATTCGGTTCAGGGACTTGTGAAAATTTGGGCAAATACTGCCAAATGAATTTGTGTTGTTTTGGTGTTTTTCTGCTTCTTGTATAATTTGACCCGCCAGATAACTCAACCAATTTCGTTGGTCCCTTCATGATCGAATTAACTGAATTCGACTGTACTACAAGATGGCCCATTTGGGTGTGCTCAGTAAGAACGCGGGAAAAAAAAAAAATCTATCCTGTCTCGAAGAACGAAGCGGGAGTGGTTGAATTGTTGCATTCAGCTGCTGTACTAGGCCATATATATATATATATATTTTTTTTCAACTGTAAAGCCTGTCTTTTGAGAACACTAAATTATGTTGCTTTGTAGCATTCTGCTGCAATTATATGTATGGCCTCCTCCACTATGTAAATTCTTGCAGAAATTATTTGGGAGAAATAAAAAAAAGGAAAGACTGGTGGTGGCAATGCCACTTCGGTATTGCCACACAGCTCTCCGTTACCCCATCAGTATTGTCATTGTCCCAAATTAAAAGATTGAGGCATTGCTTCAATTAGAAAAAGGCTAAATTGCACTTGAGAGAAAGCAAACTGGAATGTCATAACATTGGCCTGCTGCTGGGGCACAAAGATGGCAAAAATTAGGGAAGACATCAACTTTGTGTTTCCACTTGAACACACTGACGTTTCTGGCTTTCCAGACCTCTGCTTTTGGAAAAGATGGTATATTATCAATTTAGAAGCGTAAATTTCTGGCACAGGTGGCCCATGCACTATTTTGGACGGGCAATTTGTCAGTCTACCTTGGCCTGGGTTACTGCGAGTACACGTGCCTAACTGTTGGTAGCTTAACCGAGATGCCGGAAGCCCCGCTCCCTGTCTCTTTCTTGGTTGAGTGTGTGCTCTGCGTTTGGTCCCACAGATGTACCCTGGAGGTGGGCAGCAAGTGTACCCGGGGGCTGTCACGCCTCCGCAGGGTCAAGGGGGGCAGCCACCACCTACGGCGAGCAAACCTGGGCCGTACCCGCAGCAGTCTTCCGTGCAGCGCGATGCCCCTTACCCCAAGCGTCATCCGGACTTCATGAAGCCCCAGGAGCCTTATCCGCCCCCACCACCGCACATGGGTGCTGGGCCCCCCTATGTGCCACCCCAGCAGGCACAACCACCGGCCACGCAGCAGTACCCAGGTGTGTGTCTCATGCATGGGCAGCCGAGCGAATAGACTGATTTTGTGATGAGTTGCACTGCACCACCTGTGCTACAAAGCACGCTGAAAGTAGTAGCAGTAGTAGTACAGTAAAACCTCAGTAACAAAACCAAG
This sequence comes from Dermacentor variabilis, assembly GCF_050947875.1. Classification (NCBI taxonomy): domain Eukaryota; kingdom Metazoa; phylum Arthropoda; class Arachnida; order Ixodida; family Ixodidae; genus Dermacentor; species Dermacentor variabilis. The sequence continues at coordinate 118,723,230 of NC_134573.1, forward strand.
AACCGCTGTCCAAATTGACTGTTTGTCGAATTATCAAAGGTATGAAGAAAAACACCAAAAAAATGCTTTCTCTGTCAATACGCTTTTATTTGGTGAATGAATCAGCAAACCATGCTTCTGGTTTGCACAAAATCATGGGGAAGCTGCAGTTGTCGTCATCTTGTGACTGATTAGCTCTCGCAGCAGTGAAGGCATCACGAGTTCGCAGTGGAGCTCCGGCGTATATCTTTGTCCGATACATACCTTTCGCTACTGCGCATGCAGCCCGATTATATTTTTGCCAGTGAGCCTGTTGATTGTCCATCTACTGCTATGTAGTCTGTACTCTTCACTCTTGACAACTTCCTCCATGTTTGGGACATTGTGGACGCGGCCATTGCACCGAGTCAAAATGATGCTTCTGTTTGCCGCAACCGCTGTGGACTAAACCGTGGCCGCTATCAACACGATCACACATGCTGACTATGTAGGTACAAAGGCATTCGGCCAATTTGGTGCTATGCGCTGCGGTAAATGCAAGAGTAAAGGCTACAAAGGCACAAATAGGCATGATGAATTACAACATTCTTGTCGTTAAAGGGACACTAAAGTGAAAAATGATTTCTTCTGCATCAGTAAATTACCTTTCTACAACACCAAATACACCACTCTTACAACGACAAGACGTTTGGCAAGCCACAAAAAGCGCAAGAATGAAATATGTGTGGCGATGCCTACTTAAGTTCTCTCGCACCTGGTGGCTGTGACGTCATGAATTTTTATGGCGTCTTCTAGGGTCTACTAATTATATATAGCGGTACAGATTGACTGTGTTGTATTCTAAAGGAACCAAATATTGAACATGGCAAGTTTGGGAACCTTTACTCAGCCAACGCTGCCCAAATGCGAAAACATACTTTGGAATCCCCGACGTCACGCTGACGTACCGGCGCTGGGGTTTCGGCGCGAAATTCAAGTACCAATACTTGGCACGTTAGGCAAGCACAAACACATCTCGCTTGATGGCTGCGGGCAGTCGCTGTCAGGACGCAGGTGTGGTGAAGAGCGGCAGCGAGCGAATTCCCCTGCGTGCTGTTTCTTGCTCAAGCGCACACGAAGCCATCGGCTTTCTCGGGTCAGCCAGCGTTCGAACCAAGTGTAGATTTGCCTCCAAGATGGCGCACGCACGACTGCATTGAGCCGCCGCAGCTGGAGTTGAAGAAGAGATGCGCACTATCCTGCTTCTCCCCAGCGCAGGCACACCTCCCCGCTCGCCTTCTTGCGCTCGTGAGAAGATGGTGCGTACCCTCCTACTCCTCCTTTGTGCGCACGAGATGACATCACCTCATAAAGCCACCATCCTTCTCGACTTGCCCTCACACCTACAAAATATGGCGCAAGGCCACAATGTTTTCTTGTTTGGACTTTGTACAAAACATCATGGGGACACTGATGGAGGAAATTTGCCTGGAGTGTCCACATAATGGCTATCACAATAATATGTCCGAATTAACAAGAGTTTTATTCCGTTATATAGTGCACACGGCCTACTGCGACCAGAGGGTGAAGCCGAATTGTCCCATTTTCTGAATTGATGAGGGTTTGAATCTACATAGGTTTACTGTAGTAGCCAATAGAAGAAGCACGCGCTCTGTACCACGACAAACCCGTGTAGCCCTCAAGATGGCAATAAAATTGTTCTGCAGTAAGAGCCGGGGTTGAGGACATGCGCCCTTGACTGTCCCCTTGAATTCACTGCTGAAATCCTCTTTGGCATTCTTCTCAGAATTACCCTCAGTATTGCCTAGCACCCAAACACAGTAGGAAAGCAGCCAGGGCAATGTTGCCACGGAGTCTGTAGGGCACATGCGCGCTGAATGTAGTGAAACCAGCAGCGAGACCTGTCCGAAAGTAGATCCATGGAAATGTGGTTGATTGTCCAAACGATTTCATTTCAAGGTAGGTACACTTGGTACGAACACAGGGAAATGTTTGGAGACCAAGAGTGTCACTATTAAATTTATTTTGCTTCCTAGATGCGTGCGCTGAAATAAAATGGAACATGTTCCGATTCCGGTCTGCACAGCCGTGCCACGTATCTTTCCTTGTTGGTGTAGTCTTCGAAGCTTTGCTCATGACTGCATGTTATACGTTCTGACATTCTTTGTGGATGTCTCTCTGAATTTAAAAAGCGCTGTCAAAATGGTCAAAAACTGGTTGTGTTTGTTGTTCATAGCACTGCTGTGAGCTACGAAAGTAAGAAAGAAAATTCAGTTGCAACTGTGTTGAGGGAAGGCACAAAGACCCTATGCTCCGTTTCATTGTACATAGCAGGCAACACTGCTAAGGCTAGAGTGACTAGTTTCTACAACTGACAGCTGCAGCGCTCTGCTTGCGCTTGCGTCCAGAACATAGTATGCCACATGCTGGAAGCACAGAAGGGCACAAATGATATGCAACTTGATGTAACTATGCATCTACAAGTGTTAGCTCTAATAAAGTAACTATTCTGTGGAAAGCAATGCATATCATAAAGAACTGCACTGCGAAGTGCACAGAATGAGAATTTTATGACCGTCTACTTCTGTGTCGTTGCCTGTTAAGTATGAAACGGAGTATAGTTCCTCGTAACCTCTCACGAGACGTAGAAGTAAGCTTCGCAGGGGCTGAGAGGTTGTGCCCTTTTCTCTTTCAGTCTAGAGACCTCACTATGGTTGTCTTTGACTTTGCACAGACCGCAGCCAGTACCCTTACCGGCCGCCTCACATGATGACGCCACCTCCTTCCTCTATGCCACAGCAAGGTGAGATCCCTCTTGGAGGCACTGATCGGAGGAGGGCACGGGGAAAGCTCCAGTATAGATTTGTGTGCAGCAAGCTGCAATGTGTAATGCGATTCAAGTGCTAAAGCTGCAGTGTGAAAAAGTTTACCACGGTGCCTGTTTGCCTGGAGGTAAAATGTAACATCGGGTATGCATCACATGACAACCCTAAAACTGGCCAACACAGGCAGGATGGTGTTCCATTTTGCAGCCTGTATTTGCTCGAATGTGTTGGTTTTGAGTGCAAGTCTTGCACTACTTGGCATTTTTGGCTTGTTTGTAGAAGTGGCTTACAAAAATGCAGTAATGTGTGCTGCTAGCAGTGGCACATCCCAAGGGGAGAAGCACAGTAAACAGACATGCTGCTGTTCTCTGCTCCCTGGTTTCGTATGTTCTTGGTAATAGAGTAGACTTCTGCTTGTTAGGCTCTGGTTAATTCGATCTTTTGGTTAAAGGGACACTAAAGGTTACCAGAAACTCAAGTTAAAGTGGTAGAGCAATGTTCTAGAACGTCTAAGGCGTCAATATAATCGCGAACAGAGCTTTAGTAACCGAGAAATTGAGGTAAATGCATGACACGATTTGAGACCCCCCAGCGACATTCCGGTACTAGCTCGATGACGAAAGGACTCCTCATAATTTGTGTTACTAATACTCAACTACTCGTATTAAAAATATCATTTCATTCGATTATAAGACGGAAAAAAATGGTACTTGTCTACGTCTATTTGATTCTAAGAAAAAATAACATTTTGACGTTACCCTTCAGTAATATGGGTGTTCGAAAGGTTTCGTTTTCGCTCGACTCTGCGCGCTAGACTCCGCGCCGCGCACACTTTGGAGTTTCAGTAGTTTCGTTATCGCATCGTGCTGTGAGGGTTCTGCTGGCTCGCGAAACTTTCATTTGGAACAAGCAGCGAGAATGCCACGTGCATGTGATGTCGTGGGAAGCCCTCGTTGCTTTCCCGCTCCGGAGAGCCGGTGTCGAGGCCGCCGTCGTAGTACGCAACGACGCCGGCAGTGTGAGCCCTCAGCAGCAGGACGCTCTCGTCGGTGCTCAAATCGCTGAAGTTGAGCCCACCACCGCGAGCCAATCTGTCGGTGTCAGGGTCCATTGCGACGAGCGTCGAAGTTAGCGTCATAGAATGAAGTACCAGCTTATGGGCGTCTTGCGCTGGAGTTTGAGGTATAGTAGCGGCACCTGGTGGCGGTGCGGGAAACGACATCTGGGTCGTGCCAGCTTGGGTCGTAATGAGCCCTGGCTGTGGCGAAGCACGTTTCTAGGCCGAGTTTTGCATCGATTCGCACATTTTTATGCCCTATTGCGAGTGCGAAAAGGCTCGTCGTTTCTCATAGACCACGCCGACCACGCTGCGAGCTCGCCGCAGCCTATAGTTTAACGAAAACGGACTCTCCGTGTGCCGTGGGACGTAATGTGGGGCATAATTCGTTTCTCCTTCCGCTAGCCACCATACTCCCGCTTTCGCTCTGCTGTCGGCTCTGTCTTGGCTCTGTTTCTGGCCGCGCGCTCGCGTTTTGCGCAGAAAAGCCGTAGCACCGTCTGCGGACGCCGTTCTACTCACCGATCTCGTAACGTCACTATGAGACCATGATGTCAGTACTCTTCGATCGGAGGGCGGGCGATTTGAACTGCGTTAGAAGAACGCGGACGCTTCAGAACGCATTTTCTCTTAAAATAAGTCTCTCCTTGGCACGAAACAAGCGTTTCGAGGTTTCTGTGATGGTATTTCAACAGTCCACGTTGACTTAATAGTAACCTTTAGTGTCCCTTTAAGTTGATCCTAGCCGAAGGTCCCGGCCAGCACCCGTGTATTTCTACGGGCCAAACTTTCATTATATTGATCCTAAAAATTAGCCCTTGTCAGACGGTTAGAACTTGACCAGTCAGTATGCACACACCTGACCCCTATGGTGACCACGACAGTGGCCCCTTCAGTGGCAGTCTGTCTCAGCGCAGTGAATGCATTGAATAGACATTCTCTCTTGTCAGAAACACCCATTTTTGGCCTGCCCTAGGGATGTTTCCTAGCATTAACACCAGCTCACAATGTTTCATTATAGTATTTACCTGGTGTTAATGAGCAGCTTCTACCTCTCCTTTTTCAAGATTTGGCCAAAAATTACCTGCATGAGTGAAGTTGGACATGCAACAAAAAACTGCCTTTACAACATTCTTGTGCTTTGCCGCATAATACTGATGTATTACGGTGAAGCTGACTTTAAGAACCTGCCACCATTGTGCAATTTTTCTTTTTCCAAAAAGAAATGTGTGTGTGTGTTAGATTTCATTGTTTAGGAGCATTAATGTCATTTATACCTTAGTTGAGGTTGAATTTAAAAACTAGCCACTATTGTGCTATCGTTTTTCTTGCTAAAAATACTGGGTGTGCTCATTTTCAAGTTTGATTCAAGGGTGTGTTAGAATCTGGAATATACTGCTATTGAATCGGCAGTGTATTTCGGAATTTTTTTGCCGGCATGTGGTTTAATTAGAGCTGCCGGATAATTTGAACAGCTTCGTCGGTCCCGTCAGTATCAAATTCGCAAAAGTTGACTCTGTGAGTGTGAATTTAAGAGTGTAAATTTAGCAAGTGTGCGAGCTATTTCGTGTGAGTTAATCGTTCATTTACACATTGGTTCCCCATGGTGGAAAATGCACGAGGAATTCTGGTTTAGTGTTCTGAAATAAACTGCATTGTGTAAAGAGTTGTTATATTTATCCACCTGGTGGCTGCTCCTGACTGTTCCTACTCCTTCGCTTGCAGTTTGCTGTGTGCGTTGCACCGGCATGCCCGTGTCTGCTCTTTGTTTTGTTTCCCAGATGGCAAACATCACAGGCTTGTGGTAATTTCCGAGCAGCTTGGTTATTGCAATGAACGTCCTTCCTGCGGTGCTGCCATATTATGTGAATTTCTTGTTTCACATCTCATGTTCAGCTGCAGTAGAGCATTGTAGCCAAGTGAGGTGTGGTGCATTACTGTTGACCTCGTACCTTTCTTCTGCATCTGATGCCTGTGATGAAAGCAGTCCCTGTTCGTCTTTGTCCAGGCTGGGGACGTGGAGGAGCTGAGAGCCAATACCGCGGTTACCCAAGCAACGCTTACCCCCCCCACTCGGGGGCCCCCCCTGAGCGATGGGAGGGGCCCCGAATTGGAGATGGAGCACCCCCTACGGGGGCATGGGGAATGTCAAGGGGAGCACCGCCAGCACAGGGGGAGCCCTACCCACCACAGGGTCCCATGATAGGCACAGGGGGTCCCCAGGTGAATGCCATGGGCCACCACAAGATGGCTGCTGCCTACGCTAGGGACCGAGCGTACCCGCCTGCCGGAAAGATGCCGGTGCGTATTCTTGCTGTCTCGGTGGGCCCTTCCCGCTTGCAGAGCACGGATAGTAAGGGCTTGTTTCTCTGGGCACAGTTGGAGCAGTGTTCGTAGCAAGGAAACGCACTCTCTTAAAATATAAGTTTGCACCATTTGGGGATTATCTTGTCCCACAAAACAATAATCATCTGCCTTGCTTGCATTTCCTTCCTTGAAAACTGTGCTTGCTACTTTCGAGTCAACAATGCAATGTCATGTTAATAGCATGCAGTCTATTCGTGACCTGGAACTGCTGAGCATGCAACATTAAAGAAAAGAAAGGCGCGCAAGATAGGTGATGATTATTCTTGTGCGATAAGCCCGAAAGGGGTGTGCAAGGTCACTACTGGGGGGCAGGTTAACAGATGAAATAGACAATGCATTTGCCAGAGCTAGATCTCATTCCATTCCTAGCCGTTTGGGATTCTTCTCTATGAATTTCTTTAGTTGACATGTGAGAGTGCTTTTGCAACTCGATGTGATTTCATTTCTAGGTATTTGTGATTTCTGCCCTGTGAGTTAGATTAGTTTGGATTTGAGAGCACAGTTGTGTACATGCCAGCCATGCCTGTCTGTCAGTATGGGATATTTCACATGGCGCGATTGGGGCGAAAATAAATTGTTCTGCCACGCACATCACAGAACGATTTTCGCTGACAGCTTTCACATGAGTCTGCGACAGCGCTATTTCCGTCGCAGCGACACCCAAGGTTGCCCCCCTACTCACGAAGTATCCACGTCTGCATCATCAAATAAAAACAACATGGGAACTAGTCAGATATGAGAACTTTTTTTTATTGCTGTATTTACTCGAATCTAGGCCGGGCCCAATTCTAAGACGACCCACGAATGTCCGTAGCCAGAAAAAAACAAAAGCAAGGAAAAACTTACTTCGAATGTAGGCCGAACAAAAAAGTGAGGACAGTGCTCACAAAATGAAAACGGCATTTATTTAATATGGATATGCCGAGCTCACTCTACGTTAGTTATCATCACTCCTAGCCTCGTCGCTATAGCACAAACCGCACGCACACTTTCGGACACGCGCCTATGCATGCACAGACAGTGCGGCACGGCTTGCACACATTGAAACACAGCACTACCTCAGTGAACAGCTCCTCTATGTTAGCACACGCTTATTTTCTTTATCGCTGTCGTCTCCTCGTTGCGGCACATGCAAAAGGCAATTCCCGTTGCTCCCTCCAATGACGGACGTTTTTCTCATCGATGCCGAAGTCCCGTCCAGCTTGAACGTTTGGCGTTGCCTCTGTGGCTAGCACAACTTTTCGTTTGAAAGTGGCACTATAGTGGCATCACCTGTTTGGTGCCATTACGATAACGCCACACTATGGGCCCCGCAGCATGCCAATACGACCCATAGGTCAAAATAGTGACGTTGCTCGTGTACTTCAGTTGGCTGTTGGCACGGCTAATAGCGGCTGCAAAACTGGCCTTTCTAGATGGCGCTAGCAATGGACCATATTTATCATTTTCAATTACAAACTGGCACGTTTTTTAAGATCTTCGACTCTAAGCCGAGTTTGGTATATGATTATTAAAAAAAAAACTATCAGCCTAGACTCGAATTGATAGGGTATTTGTAAATGGAATATCGTATTTGCTTGAATCTAATGCATACTTTTTTCTTGATAAAAAACAGTCCAAAAATTGTGTGCGCATTGGAATCGAGTACGGCTCTAAATCAGTGTTACCATATCGCCATCAGCATTTCGAAATGCCTACCTTGCACACTACGCGCTTCCCGTTTGTCTTCCTGCGAAGACTGCGAAGACACGCCGAGTGTTCATCATGATCCCGCAGTTAGATAGAAAGTGATCACATGTGCGGAGACGGGCGGAAATCGGGTCGTATCACGGGCGTTTTGAGTTCCTGAAAATTGCATGTGCGACTGGAGCAAACAGGAAAAGCATTCTACTCCAGCAGCTGCTGCGTAGGCATGGCCACACCGCCCCCCTATCTTGAAAGCATTCTCCGATGGAGACAGTCTACGCATCTAGACACTTCATGTTCTCGTCGCTTAGTTCACGTTGAAGCGAGAGGCCACACAAAAGTCAATTCGCTCGCTCCTGCTACCGCGCTTTCGCACTCCAGCATTCTGATAAAAAGTTTTCGTGGTCATTGAGTGAGACATGTTCATGTTTGCTCATGCGCGCTTGACACCATGCTTGTTAATTCAGTTAGTAAGCGAATGTTTAAAAGTTTATACAGCCAACAAAACTACCATCCTTACGTTTCGTATAGCTGTCTGCTAATTTGCTATCGCATTCAATGTTTTGTCTTTCGGGTGAAACTGTGACTTTCTTCTATTTATGCCAACTTTAGTGCATTGGGAGTAAATCTTTGTTTTTCCAAATGAGCTAAAGTTTTATTTCTGTATGAAATAATGAGCGGCGCTACTGTAAAGGGCTTTTCTCTTTTTTTGGTGATGGAAAACGGGTGCGTGTTACAATCAAGGGCGCATTAGAATCGAGTAAATAGTACGATAAGGGCACCATTCTTCAATGTTTAGAAGCGTTGAGACTACAATCCCTTAGTCTGCAGCACCTGTATGTGAAACGCTGCACCACACCACAAGTATGAACATTCAACTTGTGCGGCGTCGGTGGGGTGGTTTCATTTAGCGCACTCTAGTTTCATTGTTGCAGTACAATGGAAGCCACAGCTTTTCTCCTGTTTGGAGTATTTGCTCCTGCAGAGGAAACTACTACAGTCGACTCTCATTACAATGGACCCTGATAACCCAACAAAAAAAGTCTGTTTTATCCAAAGTCGAGTAATTTCCGAAGCACCTCAATTTCGAAAATTTCATCACCATGTCTAACAACTCTGTATTGCAAAGAGTGAGTGACTAATCTCCAAAAGCAAAAAAAAAAAAAAAAAAACACAAGTCCCAGTTTCGCCTGAAAGGCGAGACATCGATTGCAATAGCAAATTGGGCAAGATAAGCGCGGCAGCTGTAGCAGCAAGTGAACTGACCTTTGCACTGTCTCTCACTTCAGCGTGAACTAAATGTCGAAAGCACAGCATATACGAAGCTGCCAGCACTGGGCACACTTTGTCCACATCGCAGATCGCTTTCAAGATGCAGCGGCCACGCCGTAAGCAGCAGCCGCCGGAGTAGAACCCCGTCTCTCTCACCTTGAAGGCGGCGCGTTTCCTCCCTGCCTTTCTCCCTTGCGCACGCAACATTGAGTTGCGATCGTCGGCTGACCCTTGCAAGTCAGTTGTGAGCCCATGTTGACATGGCAAAAGTATGTTTTATATGCCTGATTTTGGAAAAAATTGCCGCTAATTTCATCTGCTTTAGCTGATAGTCAGTTGTAGCGCAGTCTGTTAAAACTTTAAAAGTGAGCTTCATTGCCTTAATACAATAGGTAGAACAAACTAAGGCTGAAATATGGTCCGTTATATCCGAAAGTCTGTTCTACGTGGGTCCGTTGTAACGAGCGTAGACTGTATGAGTGTGCAGGCACCTGGCACAATTTGTAGCAATAAAGAGGTTGATGACTGAGATGCTCAAGTGGGCATGTGCCATATGTTGAAGGTGACGTCCGCTCCTGACTTGTATAGCATGCAGCTTCTCCTTTTAAAGGAATTGTGTGAGCTGGAGAAAAAAAGATTGTTCATGAAGCTCCTAAGACTTGGGCGCTGGTGGGTAAGCCCGATTAAAACATCATTAAAACTGGTGCACGACATTTCTCTGCTGAGTTTCCAACACGTGGTAAAGCAGGAAAGTGCCTATTTTGACAGCGCTTGCCATCGAAATACACTGTCCGAGCGTTACGCTCTATTGAGAGGAGTTCACAATAAACTCCACAAGTTAGAGTGTGAAGCTGGCCACATGTTGCCCCGCCCACATCGCGCTGATCGCTGCTGTTCAGCGACGGCACGACCCACTTGTTGGAATCCAGGCGTGAAGAGCCCTAGACGTCGCGGCAGTCGCTGTACGACGCAACTCGCTGTGTCACGGAGTGAAAATCGTGCCATGTGAAACAGCCTTGTGATGGACCCGCAAACAGGGGCCAACCTTAGTGTCTCGAGAGCACACGGTTCAAGGTGGCAAAAAATGGAAGAGATCCTGTTGTGTGCAGGCCGTTGTCACTCCTCTCTGGTTGCTGGTTGAACCGGCAAAATTAAATTGTAGTAACAGAGGAAAAGAACTGGCAAAAGGAATAGGGGTTGGTTGTGCTTCTGGATGCCTTGCAAAAAAAAACTTAGGCTTCAGATTTGGGCATTTCTCAAGACTAGGGCAAGTGCTAGACTTCTAGATGTCCTATTTCTTCAGATGAGCTCAAGAAATCTGCTGGTGCTGATAAATACTAACTGTCTTGTTGGTAAGCCAACTTTATCCTTCTGAAGTTGCTGTGGGGAAAGACATAAGGTCCAAGGAGCATTTCACAAACCTGCCATGTATCGCGCTGGGGAGCTTTGTAATCGTTGTCAGTGGTTGAGCGAGTGCACAAGGTGCAAGTGAGGCTAGAGGATTCTTAACACCATTTTTCACTGCAGTGACATACATATTGACTTGGTCTTAATTGCACAATCACATGAAGTGGTGACTGTCAGTTTCATGAGTTTGGGGGAAGCAGCTGACAGGTTTTATCTCTTGTGTGCAGCCGGGTGGCCCCTATGGGTCAGCACCGCCCTCCCGCAAGGAGGTGGTGTTTCCGCCGGACAGTGTGGAGGCGGTAATGCCCGTGGCGACCAAGCGCCGGCGACTCTACGCCAAGGATGTGAGCCCCCTGGAGGCGTGGCGCCTCATGATGTGCCTCAAGTCCGGCCTGCTGGCAGAGAGCACCTGGGCCCTGGACGTGCTGTCCGTGCTGCTGTACGACGACTCGACCGTGCTCTACTTTGGCCTGTCCCACCTGCCGGGCCTCCTGGAGACACTGATGGAGCACTTCCGTCGATGCCTGTCGCTGGTCTTCAGCACCTGTGATGACCTGGAGCTGGGCTACGAGTCCAAGGCCGAGAAGGAGGAGGTGTCCGAGCCAGAGCGGCCCTGGTACCTGCTCGACAGAGATGCCCCGGTGAAAGACCCACTCGAAGGCCTCATTGTACCCACTCAGATTGACATCTGTGACCGCATGTCTGTGTTGACGGGGCCCAGTTTCACTTGGCGGACACGGTGTGGCAAGGCAGTGCGTACCCGTCCCGATGACGATGGTTCACTACATGTTGTCGACGGGGAGAAGCGCTGGGATGTGCACGAGGGCTTCACCGCCTCACCCGAGCACTGGCAGTTAGGGGGTGGCGAGATTACAGCACACATCCAGACTTGCTTTGAGAGTGACACGAACAATGTGCGTTTTGTGCGGCTGTTGACACCATCAAAGAAGAACGTTGAACGCAAGGTCAATACTTCACCACAGAAGTTGGTAGCAACGACGACAACAACAACAACAAACCAGGACGAGCCCCGCTCCAAGCTGTCGGAGCTCCTAGCCAAGCAGAAGGCGGCCAACTGCAAGCGAGATCCTGTGGTGCTGATCGAGGACATCCGATCGAAGATAAAATTGGAAGCTGGCAGGGTGGACCATATCAAGCAGGAGGTAAAGGAGGAACGGCATTCGAATGACAGGAAGCGAGAGGAGGAGAAGGAAGAGGCTTCCAAGAATGTAGAGCACAACAAACCAGAGGCAGAAGTGGTGCAGGAGAGCGAGACAAAAACAGAGGAGGCGACGACGACACCAGAGGCTGTTGAGAGTGAGAAGGAAGAGGAGGTGGTGCTCAGTAAAGAGGGTGATAGTGAGTGTCGGACCGAGGAGAAGGTGTTTCCACGGCTTCGGGATGAGCGACCGCGAAAACGGCCTCTTCCGGAATCTTTGGAGGAGGAAGCATACTGTCGTGACGAACCTTCACTGTGTGTGGTGTCTGAGGCCCGGGAGGCCTTGGGGCGCCGATGTGTGTGTATCTCGACGCTATTGCGCAACCTGTCATTTGTGCCCGGCAATGACGCCGAGATGTCCAAACATGCGGGTCTTTTGGTGGTGCTGGGGCGTCTGTTGCTACTACGACACTGGCATGCCCCCCGGCGGGGTGCACCACGCCACTTTGACCAGGAGGAGAATGCCCTGGATGACCACTGCAGTTCGCTGCTAGCGGAGCGTGAGTGGTGGTGGGACTGGTTGCAGGCACTGCGCGAGAACACCCTCGTGTGCCTGGCCAACATGGCAGGACAGCTGACTCTTGCACCCTTTCCCGAGGAGATATCATTGCCCTTGCTGGATGGGCTACTCCACTGGGCGACGTGCGGATCGGCCTGTGCACGGGACCCACTGCCTCAGAGTACCCTCAGCCCCCAACGACTCGCCTTGGAAGCCCTGTGCAAGCTGTCGGTGCAGGAGTCCAACGTAGACCTGCTTCTTGCCACACCCCCTTGGAGCCGGACTGAGGCTCTCCTCGGACAGCTGGCCCGATGGCTAGGCCGTGGACAGGACCAGGTGCTTCGCGAGCTAGCTTTGGTGCTGCTTTCGAACGTGGCGCCAGCAGGAAGCGGTGCAGCGCGTGCGGTGGCACTACAGGGACCGTGCCTCGCCCACCTGTTGGCCTTTGTCGAACAGGCGGAGCAGAGTGCCCTGCAGGTGGCCAACGCGCAGGGAGTGGCAGCGCTACGTGACAACCCCGAGCTGATGGGCACCACCCTGGACATGGTGCGCCGCGCAGCTGCGACCCTGCGCTGCCTTGCCAGGGTGCCCGACAACCGGCCCCTCTTCTTGCAGCTGCAGCCACGCCTTCTCGCCCTGGTCATGTCCCAGATCCTGGACCAGGGTGTTGCGGCCATCCTGGCTGACGTGCTCTTTGAGTGCTCACAGCAGGTGCCGCCCTCCTCCTCCTCCCAGTCGGCAGCGGTCCCCTCCTAGGATAGTGACCACCCCTCTATCTTTCTCCCCACCCCAACCACCCGCTATTTATTATTGTTTCGACGACCCCCCGCTGTAGATAGGCCCCCACTGGGTTGATGACGACCCTCCTTCCCCTGCTCTAGCTCGTGGACTGTTGTGGGCCAGAGGGGAGCAACCCGTTCTCCCGTCGTGGTGATAAACTTGTACAGACATGCTGCTCTCTCGCCCACCCTCCTTGCTGCCGGCCTGGCGCGCACACACACCTCCTCTCCCTAGGGGATGGGGGCAGCCGCTCATTTCAAGAAGAAACAAGGGGGTGGTGGCGGTGACAGGCGGCCCCCCTTGGCCCGGGACGGACAGACGTACAAACGGACTGGCTCGTGTCGATCTGATGATTATGTGTGTGTGTAGGGTCTCTTTCTTTTTTTTTTTTTTTTGCGAGTGCAGCAAGCAACATCATCCTTGTTTTTTTTTTCTTTTGTTTTTTTCCCTCGTCATTTGATATGGTATGAAGTGCGTGTGTGTAAGTGTGTGTGCGTGTGTGCCGAGCTTTATACCTTGTACATGTCTGACAAAATGAGTGAGCTGCAAATAAATGTACAGGTGAGAATTCTCTTTTCCCCCCTTGAAGAAAACTGATCCCTCGGGGTTCATGGCACTTGTTCTGAAGAGAAAAAAAGGCGGCTGTGTAATTTTTTAAAAAAGCAGTTTTCTTTTGCGGTAGAGGTTGGTGCTTGGCATTTGAACAGTACTTTTTGTTTTATTTTATTTTAGGTAACTCTGTCGCCCGGTAAATAAATTCCTACTGTTTACTTGCAACGTGTTGTATTTACTAGTCAAATGAATCATTGCCACAAAGCTAGTAATGATAATTGTTTTCTTTATTTTTTTCTTTTCTTTTTTATTATTTTTTTGAACGACGTGGGGGAGGGGACTTCTTGACTTGTTTTAAGGCTCCTCCTGTGCTTAAATTTTTGCTCTCTAGGAGAGTCTGCCATAGTTCTTGCATTTGGAGGTTGCAGCAGGGGCAGTGTTGTTATCAAATGGACTTCTTCAAATTTTTTTTTTTAATTCTTCATTCTGCCTTCCAGCAGCCATTGTTGTTGCCCCCCTGTCATGCGTCAAATTTTTTTTTTCTCCATGTTCGCTCGCTCTCGTCTCCATTCATTCCTAGAGTGCCGCACACAGTGGCAAGAACAAAAGCACAATGGTACTTACGCCAAAAATCCAAAGTGAGGATGGCCACAGGACTTTTGACTTTTTTTTTTCCTTAAGATTCTTCTGTGAGACGCGAGAACTGGGAGGGGGCTGAAAGGACAGCTTTGTCTGCAATGCGCAGAGTTTTTGTACTTCTGTGTCCAGAGTATTCCAGGGCTTGGTCAAGTTTTTCTTTATTGTGGGGATGAAGTTGTACAAAATGTATGGAAAACTTGTAAAATAAAAAATGACTTCAAAAATGTGCTTGAAGTCCGTCCTTACTGTGTCCCTTCGAGGCGCAAGTTTTGTGCAGGCAGCCTCACCTTGGACATTACATGCGTAGTTTCCTATAGTAGAAGCTGCTAGCTGGCGCTGTGATCGTTCAGCTACCAAAGTCTTGAATAATGTGGGAATGACAGGAAGTACACGGATTTGTCAGATGTTTGTGCTTTTGGTTTCATTCACTACAGATTGGTTGCCTTTATTATTAGTCTAAACTGCGAAAAAATTCTACTTTTTAAAATGCAATAGGCAATAAGTCTCCTCACTTACGTACCGTATCTACTCACATGACCGCACTTGTCAAAATAGTTGCAACAAATGCAGGGGTGCGATCATTACGCTGGTTAAATTTCTCGCGAAAAGAAAATTTTTTTTCATCCCGCATTTGCTGCAGGATGACAACTGGTCAACAAACAGGCAGCTGCTGCTGTATGTAGTGCGGGACACCAAAACAAAAATGACAGCCGGCAGAGCAAGCCGAATGCATAGAACGATATTTTTTTCCTTTTCGTGAGTACATTACGTGCATTGAAACAGTTTCTTCCGTATCAGTATTGAATGATATCGGCAAGGCTGTGGCAATAACTGAACCACGTCCACTTTGAGGGGACAGTAACGGACATGGGCATGCTTAGCTGCCAGTGACAGAAACTCGTGGTGGGTGTGCTGCGAAAACTGTGCCATTTGTCTTCACTGCTATCCTAATACGGCACGCTTCTGCTAAGGGTGGGTGAATATCTTTGCTGTGTTACAAGCATCAGTGTATGAACAGGGTACACTTCTAGTGTATCAGTGTAAACGTGGCTACTATTGCTGCTTGTGATTTGTTGCGTGCCCACGAGTGCAGACGAGAAGAATCGATAATGGCCTTTTTTTGTTGTTGACCACAACCATTATAAAGCCTACAAATAATAAAGCTAAGGCAAGTTTGGTTGTAGCTTTTTCTTTTTTTCATGGAAGTGTGGAAAGTGATGAAAGGAATAAAATGGGGCCTTTGCTTAAGAATGTGGTGCGTGCAGACCGCTTGGTATGTCTTGAGTCGTTTGCGTAGCATTCGACAGATGGTAAGCACGATCGTCATTAGCTGGACTTAGCGCACGACATATTGCTGTGGCAAGTTCGGGGTGTAATCGTTACACTGGAAAGAAAAATCAAATTTTGACGACAAAATTCATGGATGCGACCATTATGCCAGTGCAATCATTATGCAAGTAAATACGGTACTAAACGATTTATCTGGGTTAGCTTGCAGCTCCTCTAGACACTAGCGCTGCAATTCACTAGCAGCCCTCTTGCAATTTTGCCAGGAAACTACACTTACGTGGGGAGGAGCCCATAGCTCGGGCTCAGGTTTGGATCCCTATTCAAATACTTAAACTACTAAGTAGTGGCTGAGCAATGCCGAGTTTGTTGCATTCTGATGGAGTGTAGTGACTGTTGGCTACGGATTTTTGTTTGACAAGCTCGCATACGCCAGTTTTCGGAGCCTTAAGTGAGTGCGAATGATATCAGCGTAGCTGGAAACGCCTGGCCTCATGAACAACATATAAAGTGGTTGACTACAGAACCTCTCATTTTATGTCTAATACCATGGTTGCCAGGTACTGGGGCGGAATATTGCATTTTTGCCTCAATTTTTGGTAATGCACAGTTCATGATTTCAAATATTCGAGAAATGTTCGTATATATGAATAGTGGCTACAGTCGGCGTCCTTTAATTTGACCCTGATGGGGATGACAAAAACTGATTGAATTATCAAGTGGGTCGACTTAATTGAGAAAAAAAAAATCGCTTACCAATATTTGCCTTTGAAGTTGGCTTTACACAATACAGTTATGTGGTGAAGCAAACCAAGCATGGAAGGGTGCTACAGTTGTGGGACATAGCACATGTTAAATGTCACATGCATATGCATTGTCTCCAGTCAGAGTACGAGCATCGAGGCGCCTAATAACTTTACTGGCAAGCCTTCAGAGCTTTGGACAGACCCCCCACTATTTTGTTGGCCCTAAACGTCCCCTTGACTAATTTTCACTCCCACTTCTCGGTGAACGGTGTGTGCGTGTGCATATAATTTGGGGAACGCCTACTAGGCCTTGTTAACGATCTCGTAGACTAGGCACGAATGGTGGGCGAAGCGAGGCTCCAAATCGTCACAAGAATGTCTGAAGCAGCTCTGAATGGCTGCCAGTGTGTTTATTTGGCGTTTTGGTTGCTAGTACTGTGACCAGAGACGGCGCCTGCACGGACGTCTAATTTAGAAACACGTACCTATCCCTAGAAAGTGACCCCTTACTGTTCTTGGTATGCTTCATTGCATAAGGTGGCTGTATCGTGGCGAAGCTGACCAGTCAAGTTAAAAGTAATCGGTGAAGGCTAATCTTGAGATTGAAATAACGGAAGTTCGGGCCCAGTGAAATTTATGGGTGCCTGTCGGGATAAACTAATGCATAAAATTAGAGTAACCGGAGTCGAATCACCGGAAGTCCGCTGTATTTGATTTGAGGATTGGTTGGACAATATTCTATTTGTTAAAAAGCTTAGCACATTTGCAATCTTAGTAATCTGCAATGAAAACTTTCAGAGTATTGTTTAATGTGTGCTCTAAGATTCAGCTTTGTACATGTGATGATACATTGCATATATATACATAAATGCAGAAGGAGGTCCCTTAGACTGGAGAATTAGCGAGACCTGTTGCAACAGAAGTGCTTGTTGGCCTAGTTTGTGGTTGCTAAAAGACATTTTTTGCTGCAAGCTGAAACACGCAAGCCTTTTGTGTGTGTCTTGCGGCAAAAAACATGTCTTTTAGCAAGACCTGTTAGGTTTTACATAGGTGAATAACATCGTAGTGAACAGTGGTAAGTGCAAAAATAATAAATTCTACAAAATATTGATGCGTACAAGGAATAAACATACAATGACAATATAGAACATGGAAAAGCAGCCAGCACAAATAATAAAAAAAATCGTGAGCTTAACAAGTATGAATGCAAGTTTGTTTTAAATATACCTGCAGGCATAGAATTACAAAATGAAAAATTTGCAGTAGACGCCGTAATTGCTCCCCAGTATAGGTATGAGGAAGTTATTGAATGTTGCAAAGGGACTCAATTGTACACGAGGAAACCGATTTGAGCGCAGTAAAGAAAATGGAAGCTTTCCATTCAAAAATTTATTTGAGAAAATACTTAGTTTTTGCGCCGATAAAATACAATGCACGGATAGCAAAGCCGATGCATTGTACATGAAGCTGAAGGTTATTCTTGGTGCTTGAATTTTAAGGCGCTCAGTAATGGATAAGTGAGTAATGTATGTGTTTCCCCCTTGATGGGGGACATGCAATACATAGTATTGCTATGAAGTAAAGTGACAACAGAATTTCATAATGAAAGAAAGGGGGATGCTTGCATAAGGTTCTAATAGCACAAGCTGCTTTCCGAGTAAGCAACACATGTGAATTAAGCTTCTAAGTTTTCGTCCATTTCAATACCAAGGAACATAGCAGTGGAAGTGGCCTGAATTTGAGTATTGCCTATGGAGACAAAGATACCATTAAGAATAATACGGTTAGCTGACGAAGACAGTTGGATTTACTAGTATATATATTTAATTTATTGTTGCTGAACCAATAGAAATTCATCAAGTTGTCATTAAGTTTCGGTATCAGGAAATCCACCTGTTTATCGGCAGTTAAAATAGTGGTATCGTCCGCATGTAGTATGCAGATAGAATGTACAAGAGATTGCGGAAGATCATTATTACAAATTCGAAATAAAAGTGTGTGTAACATGGAACTCCTGGGGAACGCCAATATGGATCGTCTTAGGGTTAGAATAGGTGCGAGAGACGCATACCATTTGTTCTAGGTCATGCTAATAACTACTAATTAAGGAAAGCTTGTAAGGGAGGGCTGATGCGGTCAATTTTTGAGTGTCTGGAAGTATTTTCATGGCCTTTAAGACTGCGTGCTGCCTCATATTGAAAGCTGTGGTTATTTGCTGGCTGCAACAAAATTTCGCACAGGCTAAATAATTTATAAATGATGCACTATTGAGCTATCTTGGCAACTACTGCAGGGCTAGTAATTGTTCCCTTTTGTCGTTAACCCTGTGATGCGCTGCGTGCATCGTTGTGTATGCCAATGTTGTGCATCAAGAGCAAAAGGACTGATGAAAGTAATGACGTTTAAGATGTGTCGCAAACATTTTAAAACGTTTCTGATTGGTAACACGAGTGGGAATGTAGACAGTTGGGTAGATATTTTTACTCAGTGCGAGTTTGTCAATGTACGTAGCATGTTCACTTCTTTCGTTGTTTTTCACAATTTGTTGCACCAGACACAATTTTCAAGTGACTGGATGTATAGAGTTTCTCACTATAACACCTAGAGGGAAACCTGGTGCCACCATCTATGGGAATTTCCCAAGAGGCGCTGTGCTGTCATGGGAATGACGGTATATGTGTCTGCGAGGCTTGTGTTGGCTGGTGTTGTAAGCGACTTCGTCTAAAACGTGGATATGGCTACACTAATAACGCATTCTTAAAGTAAGATCTTCATAAAAATGTTCATTCACCGATATTTCATCTTGCAATGGATGTTTACTCACCTACAATACATTATCAAGCAAAGAAAAGCAAGAACAGACGACAAAATCTTCCTAAGTGAGTGCAAATATTGTCTGTCCTCCAACATTAGCGGCCCACTGATAACTTTTACGTTTCACATAATTGTACATGCAATAACAAGTCCTTATAATTAGGAAAAACTTATTTCTATGTAATATGAAGGTTAAAATGGCTTTTGACGTGCTGTTTCAGTACAAAATGAGTCATCGTGACAGACGGAACAATGCTTGGCAGTGGCGTCTTCAGTGTCCTGGCTCTCCGAGAACGATGCCAATCCGAAGTCGCAATATACCGGCATTCCCATGCATGCCACAGTGCAGCAGCGCCAGATTTCTCTCTAGGTAATATAGTGAGAAACTCTATGACTGGATGGGTGCTTCTCAAGCCTCCTGGACATGAAATAGTTGATGTTCTCATATATGATGTTCTTGTGTGAGTTTTTGCATGCAGTTCACATTCTCTAAACACGACAAAACACACTACAAGGGATTGAAAATTGTTAATATATTTTACAGCTGCATGCTCTGTCCGAAACCATGCTTTTTGCGCGGTCAAAAATTTTGTTGCAGTTGGGCTTCTATTTTCTTTATAGAGCGAAGCTCTATATGTCTAGCCGATTCGTCCGTACGTGGTCTGTACGCCGAAAACTTCGGTGCAGCCCCATGCGCGTGCGCGAAAGGCACGCGATTGGCTGCGCCAATAGTGACGTCGCAGCGGAGCGCCGCGCGCGCAGCAGTTTCTCCGGCTCCGAAATGGGTAGGCTGCGCGCCATACGTACTCTTTAGGAGAAGGCAGCTTTCGATCAGTAATGTTGCCAGCAGAACAGAGAACGAAGTCGTCTACACCGTGCCGATGCTCGTGCTCTTGCAGAACAGGCTCGTGCAGCAGAGCGCAAGCAGCAACTGCATACCGAGGATCCGGTAGCCTACCAAGCCGCCGTTTATGAACCGTCGGGCTTAACCCAGTGATAAGCCCCGGGGCCACACGTTTCAGCTTCGCTGGTTAACCATCTGTACAAAGTGATTAGGCTGTGATTTTTTGTCTTCCTTTTCATTTCCGCGTTTGGCGCATATACGGGCACGGCCGAATCTCCGCGTGTGCTACAGCTGACACCGCCGCGGCAACTTTTCCGAGTGACATTTGCTACGGTGACAAAGTGTTAATGGCGGCGATGCTGTCGCGAAACAAGTCGCCCGTCTGCGTTTTCACTGGCTACTGATGCTCCTATTGCGCACTTGTATATATCTGCAATACTCTAGTGAAAGTACGCTATTATAAATACTTGTGTGAATATTTTAGTATTTCAGGACTGGTACATTTATAAAGCAGTATTTAATATACAGTAACTACTTTTCAGCGGTATCTTGTACTATTTATTTAAGGTACCCTTCAAGTAATATACACTTCAAGACACGTGAACCGGAGTTCACTGATTGCAGATGCAGAAATGTACTGTCTCGTGGTCTGCGCTCCGATGCTTCCCATATTCAAATACGTATAAAACGCAGAAATGCTTTTGTGAGACAACTGCTGGACCGATTCGAACGAAATCGGTTGTATTTGAAAGAGAAAGTTAAATTCTAGTGAACGTAGCAAGCATATTTTTATTCTAATGCCTGTTTCTTTTCATCAGAGATTACCGATAATTGGTAAGCAAAAAAATAAAAATAATCAAAGTTCAGAAATCCGTAAGCCGTAACCAAAAACAGATATCGCAGTTCTGTAAAGTACATCCGTTAGAGAATCGAAAACGCACAAATTTGATACATTAGTTAACAGCTTACATGAATTTCTAAAACGTTCGCGAGTGTTTCGCAGGGAGTCCCGCTAGCAAATAAGTAGTACGCATTTTCCAGAGGCGTGTATAATGTGCAGATATTGTCCGATTTAGATGTATTATTCGGAACAGTTTACATAATTGTGATGTTTTTCATTATTGGATGCGTTCAGATAAGGACCGTTAGATGAGGGTCCCAACTATCTTTTTTATTTCGACGAATTCATTAAATGAAATAGAAAAATCCCTCCACACGCCTTCACAAATGAGCTTAATTTTTTTTTTTTTTGTGAGCACACCTTTGTTGCAGCATGAAAAATATTTACCTGAGACAAGGTGGAAAATGTGGTTTGCGCAGTTGCACCATGTTCCGACTTTGAGAGGGTTAAAGAAATTCTGTTTTCATCATTTTTATGCCTACTCTACGTTTCGTTAGTGAAAATAAAATACACTCAATTAATTGGCCGCGCAACCCGTAACGCGAGTAAAAATGGCCAACTGGGCTTTTGAGCAAGAAGCATAAAAGTATACCTTTTTGGGGAATCCTTTAAATACGTGTTGTGAGCTCGAGTTCCTTTCGAGATGGTTCTCTATGCAAACTTTGTTTGATGTTAAAACTTCACCAAGTGTATATAGTGTCTCTTGCGCAGCGATGTTTTTTCAATTTTGGTTGCAAAATATGGAAAACTGTGAAACGTCAGAAATTTGAATTTTCGCGCGCCGATAAGAACAATCTCTGATGTTGAACAAAATTTCTCACGATTGCCTACTGTTACCGGTTACCTCTTATATGCGAAAACACGTTGAATCATTTGAATCTGAGCACAAGACAAAGTAATGAATAGTGATTTTTTTAGGCTGCGGTGTCCGCGGCGCCCCACGGCCCGTCTTACTAAGAGTTAGTTTAGGGGACACAAGGGGCTTGCGTACGCAAGAACTAGGGGCGACGGTACTGCGCAGACCCAGACGTAGGCGTCTGCGCATGCGCAGTGCCGTCGCCCCTAGTTCTTGCGTACGCAAGCCGCTTGCGTCCCCTAAACTAAAACTCTCTAATTTTCAGAACGTTGCGGCGTGCAGACGTGAAGTTTTCATTACACCTTCCATTTGTGTGGCGCGCATACCCGGTGCATTTGTGGAGCAGCCTGCTAAGGCGTCGGGTTGCTGTCCTTGAGGAACCCTCGTGACGTGGGTTCGATTCCGCTCAGCATCGGATAAATTTAAGGGATCCTATGTGTCATTGAGGAGCGGCACACAGCTAGTTACCCAAGTTAGCGTCAAAGACGTTCATCGAGGAGCGGCACACACCTGCGGGCACACACCGAGTGACTCAACTTGACGTCAAAGAGGTTCATTGAAGTCCAGCACATACCGATTCGCACACGTACCTAGTGCTCCGAGTCGGCGTCAAAGAATTTCATTGAAGAGCGGTACACATTGCGACACACTCAGTGACTCAAGCTGGTCCGACGGTTTGTTTCGAACCCTGTTCCTTCAACACGGCAGCGCGATGCTCTAACCATATTCGACCGTGGACTACGCAGTGACACAGGTTGGCGAAAAAAAAAAAATGTTAGCTACAAGCATGCATGCATAGATAGTTAGGCCCCGGAAGGTGCATGAGACACACTAACGCGCTCATAAGAAACCTCAAGTGGTACAGAGGGAAGAGTGGTAGTATTTTTTTTAATAAGAAGTGCGAAGGTGTGACAAGCTCTACTTACGGTGACACATTGGATATATGACGTTCTTCTGCTGAACACGATGTCGCGGTTTCAATTTCCTTTCGCAGTGGCGGTATATTAATGGAAAGAAACGCGTAGACACCTCACGCAGTAGTTAAATTTAGGTAAACGTGAAGACCGGCGATAGGATATATAATCCACAGCCTTCTTCAGTGGACTCTCTCATAGTCCCGCTGTTGCTTTGAGGCAAGCGTTCTGTGAGCAAAACAGTCAAGCATAAATATTTAAGAAATCAATCGATTCTCCTTGTAAAATTGCGTATTATGCCTGCATCGCGCATGCCTAAACGTTATGGAAATAATGTTAAGCTTTACAATGCAAAAAGGGAATGGCGCCTGGTTTCGAAGGTCCTCGAAACTAAGCAAACGTTGTTGTGTCTCGTGTACAGTGTCGTGGCACGGAAATGTCGTGTTCTTTCACGACTGCCACTTGATGCATTCACTAAGAAGCAAATTGTAGCAATTCAAAAATGAAGGAAACATATTAAGAGGCTTTAAAGGTAGGGATGTGGCTACTAGTCGCGAAACATTACCTCAAAAGACTAACAACACCCGCTGACTTGAGACGCATGTAAACACATGTTCGTCATCACACGACCCGGACTGACGCTAGATAAAAAAAGAAATGTCTCAAAGTATATTTAATGTTCATTTCTGTGGTGTTGCTCTGTAAGCGGAACACGCCGCCGAAAGCAGACATTCCACGATCGCTTTCCAGATCAATAGAGCCGATGTAGAGGTATAGGTTCTTACGGATATGGCTCTCATTACTCGTAACGTGCGAGCTTGGTTACCATCATTATTGAAAAAAAATCTCGATTTATAGAACGCTAACTTTCGTAAGTGATGTCGCGACCGCAGTGGCTACGACACGTGAGCGTAGCAACGTGCCCCCCCCCCTCAAATTTCTGCGTTAGTATGCCGCCTTCCATGCACCCCTGCACCCTCAATCCCCTCTCCCGTTCCCGGAGAAGCGGGTGTCCACCGCCTCTCCCCGAAAAGAATTTCTGTGTAGGTCACTGCGTGGCCACCCTCAAAATAGAGAGAGAGAGAAAGAAGGACCGGTTGACTGAGCAGAGGAAAGCCTGCTGACAGCACCGTGATAGATCTATCGCAGACTGCCTCAGAAACATTACAACCTCAATAACGCATATATCACACGTTCACGGCTTGATCAGGCCCCGGGTTGTCTGCATACATAGATACCGCGAATTCATTTGATGCGACTTTTTGCCGCAGGGATAACGCCCGAACTGGCACCTTCTCAATATGGTGCACTCTTGTTTATTCGTTTCTCTATGCGATGTGACTTCAAGTCACCAGGGGAAATGCGCAAGGAAAGCGCATTGTTCAATTTTCCAGAACTGCTTATACGTCTATGGTTCAAGTAACGTGAAACAACCTGTATATATGCAATGGGGATTAAGTGATCAATAAAACAATATATATGTGCAAAAGGCGCACACATACACACGTGCGTGTTTTTCACATATATTTCGAAGCTCAATATTGCTCAATAAGGCTCAATATTACTCAATGTTATTCAGCAATAAGTTAACAGCATTTAGTCAACGACTCCATTCTTGTGAACACTCAACAATGGCTGAATATAATACTGAATATCATTCAACAATATGTGAACAGCATTTAGCCAACTACTTTATTGTTGTGAATTACACAACAATGGCTCAATAATACTCAATACTATTCAACTATATGACAAGAGAAGTTTGTCAACGACTTTTTGTTGTGAACTACTCAACAAATTCATTTTTGAATTATTGCTGTGTACTTTCAATAGAGTTGAGGTATTGTTGAAATGACATTGAGTCAATAATTCATCAACAATGTGCCAACAACATTTCAATAGTCATTTTTATAAAGGCCAGTAAATACGCCAGCACTATATCCGTATTCAGGAATGCGCCTTGAAGCCCCTGCTTGACTTGGTCAAAATAACGCCCGACGTGCGCGCGGCGAAGAAGACGCAATGAGCGTCTCGGGCACGTTCACGCAAGGCGTCATCTATAAAGTAGGTCATGTCAAGCATGGATTTCATGTCAAGGCACGGTTTCTGATTAGAATGGCGTCGGTGTCTGTAACTGGAACTCGTGCTTGGTGGTTGGTTGTTTTGTGAGGCCGCGGGTGTCTGCGTTCCCTGTCCAAAGGGTGAGGAAATACGCGTTTTATTTACATCACTGCGCTCAAACTACAATTCGCGCACAGCCGGAATATTAAAACAGACCACGCTGTAACAAGCGCGCATGGCTGCCCGGCGGCTGGCTGTTGGGTCGGTCTTTATCTCAACGGATATATTTGTTGATATTTATGCAAATGTGATATGAAAGTACCCGCGAAGTAGCTTATACAGGGTGTCCCAGCTAACGTTAGCCAAGCACTTGAATTAATAAAAAAATAATATTTCAAATACACGGTGCCAGATAAAACTTTAGGAGCGACGATGTTCGGCCGTCAGACCTCTGACAACGAAACATCGTAGCCTTTATTATTATATCTTGCACCGCGTTTCATTAAAGGAACACTAAAGCAAAACAATAAATCAGTTTAGACTTATAAAGCATTGTTTGACAACCCTACAAACAGTAATTTCAAAACTATATTTTGATTATTAGATGAGAAAATGAGGGTTAAAGTATCAGTATCAGAATTTCGTGCTTCGCGCTCTCGCTACAAAGGAAGCCCATAAGGGTGCCTCGAAAGAAAATCATCGCAGTTGAAAAAAAAAATTTCCGCTCCGGGAAGAATTTTTTTTCAGCTGCGAGGATATTCTTTCGAGGAACCCTTATGGGTTTTCTTTGTAGCGATTGCTGCGATTGGGGGGATGTCTCATTTTCCATATATTACTTCACTCCACCTTGCGGGTTTCCACAGAACTATTACGTCTAATACGAGAATACTTCCATGGATAGAGTTATCAATACAGTAAAGTGCCATAAAAAGCCCTAAAATTCAAAATACTAGTAAATTGCGAAACGTTCGGAAATTATTTTATTTATTGCATGGGCTTGGACGCGTAACGTAGCAGTGACGGCGATGACAGAATTTATGAACGTTTGGTATAGGCGAGCTCATATTGCATGTATTTAAAAAAAAATTAAGACCTTTATTGCACCGCAGCTTCCTTGAAGTGCGCCCAGTTGGCATTCAAAATAAGAAGGGAAGGTTAACTTCCCACGCGCTTGTTTTTTTGACTGAAGTGCCACAACTGGCGTTTTGAATTGTGACGTCGAAGAGAGCGGCGAATACACCGCGTATATTACGACATTTGGGTCGCGCTATCGAATTACGTGTCGCTGTAGGAGTATTTTACACGGCTGCAGTGGTAGGAGCTGACATTCCTGGCTACGACGACGTCACGGCGAGAAATTTCAGCTTCTTCCTTGGCCTACGGTCGCATCAGGTGTGCCTGGCTGCCTTGGCGTGTATTTTCAACACACTTTTGTTTTTGTTAGGCTTGGTTAAGCCTACAAGGGTGCTTCTTGGATTAAGAAGCAGAGTCATCACCAAAGAGAGCTCACCCTGAAGTAATCAGCAAGTTGGAGTCTTTGAACCTATTGCATGGCCTGGAGGCTATGAAGATGGTGCGAACGAACAAGTACTTCACGAGGGCAGCCTTACAGTATTCACTTAGGAGCGAGGCGGCGGAGTTTCGAAACCGGCAAAGGTGTGACCCTTCGCAGTGGCTCGCTTTGTGCGGGTCGTCGCAGCACGTTGAAGCAGCCTTTCGGCTGCAGAGGCCTTCTTGTCCCGCTTAGACGTTGCGGTGCCGTCTACCGCTGAACTGCGAAAAACTGGACGTGGATTGCGCATTAGAATGTCACGAACTTGCCAAACTGTTGTGTACTTGCTATCGCTAGCATGTTCTTTAGTGTGCCTGGTACTCGAATCTTTGCGTCTGGCAGCGACTATCGGTGGGCCGAAAGCGCCAGCGCGGGCTGTCGTTGCGCTTTTGACAGGTCGGGTGCGAATAGGGTTCCTATCGACACCATATAAATTGGCGATGTTATAGATGGGCGCCTCGCGAATGTCAGTGGCTTGCTTTGTTAGCATAGGTACCGCACGACTCATCGCAGCAGCTCGAATGAGCATAGCGGGAAAGGTCACGGTCTCCCCGTAACCGGCAGTTCGAGCGGACCTAACCGGGCTTGATCCACGAGAGTCCGTGGATGACTTTGCGATGGCGGGCGTCGGATGTCTCGCTCCAGCGGATCGAATCGGCCAGGTGCGCAAAATTCTCTTGTCAGTAGTCATTGCCTCAGGCAGACTAAACCGGCGTGTTTCGAGGACAGCTGTGAAAGGTGGTGTACCGGCCGCATTCGCGCGAATGTGAACACCGCTGTTATTCAGCCTAGTTGGTGGCGCCTTTTCATCGAAAACAGGTATTGGAACGGAGCTGGCCACTCGACTTCCACGAGTGGTGATTGCTGGCTTCGTCGTAGTAGTCGCCCGATTGCCGGTCATCGCAGTTTGGATGGTCATAGCGGGAAAGGTCACGTTCCTCCCGGCGCCTGCATCTTGTGCGGAGCTTCTCGGCACAGCGTCACCATGGGCTGCGGCTGTGCTGGTCGTGAAGGGCACCGCAAGGTGAGTCACAGCAGCTCGAATGCGCCAAGCAGTCTCTAACTTTGTCTCACTAGCCGCTACATTAGTGGAGCCAGTAACGGGCGTTTTACGACCCACTGTGGTCAGTGACTTGTCCGCATTTGCCTTGAGAGCGTCGTTAATGCGCCAGGCACGGAGAGTTTTGATTTCGCTGGCGCCAGCAGATCCGCCTGGACTAGCCAGAGAAGTCGCAAGATTGGTAGGCGCTTCAGTGTTGGGGTCGCTCAATGCGGAGCTGCGTGTGGTGGTCAAACTGTCCGCGCTCTCTTCACTATTCCGCGTCGGCGTTCCAGCGGCGCTTATCGATGTCGCTAAGGCCGTGACATTCTCGTCGCCGTTACTGGCGGTCTTACCTTCTGCAGTTCTGTTTCTCTCAGTGTTACGTACACCTGCCGTGTCCTTGGTCGAACTATAAGTTGCTTCTGTACCAGTACTGGCAGTCTCATTAGTTGAAATGAATTGGCTCTCTCTCGTCCCTCGTGTCCTGATGACGTTCACCTTTTCATCTTTGCGGACGCCGTTCGTACTGGTATCAGTAACCGTAGGAGTTTCCGCGATGCTTACAGTCGGTCGATTCTCGGTGGCCTCGATTGTTGCAGCGGTTGTGTTCGCGGGAATGTGAGCACCGCTTTTATCCAGCCAAGTGGGTGACGCCTTTTCATCGAAAGCAGAGACTCGAACGGACATACCCGTACCAGTTTCTCCAGTGGCGGTCGTTGACTTCGTTGTAGTAGTCCCTCTATTGCCGGTCATCGCAGTTTGGATGATCATTGCTGGAATTATAGTGTTCCTCCCAACGCTGTGTATAGGGTGGCGAGCTTCCGAAGAAACTGTGGCTTCTCGATGGTTAGTCTCTCTGTTTTCGATGCTGGCGAAAGGTGACGTGGTGATCGTAAATGCTTGGCCGCGCTGTCTATCCTTAAGTGCATCGATTGTGGCAGGCAGGGGCACGGAAGTTTGAACACCTGACGTCGCCGTGGAGCTGCGTAAATGCGTACTAGGTTCCGTTGTACTAATCTCTTTCGCAATTCTTGCGGCCACGGAAACGGCAGTGGTCGATAATGCCTTGCGTTGGCTTCTTGCAGTCCCACTTTCAGTGAAGCTGTGGACAGTCGGTGCAGCAGCCACAACAGTAACAGCAGCCACTGTCGCTGGATTGATGCCGGGACCGGTGCGTAAATAGCCCGGCAACACCGACTTTGCTTTCACCGTGGAAGCAGTGCCCGATTTGCGAATGCTTGCCATGTGCATTCGTGTTACGTCTGTACCCGCGGCTGTAGTTTGCACAGATGCGTCGCGACTGATGCCTGGACTACTGATAAACATGGCGGGCACATTTGTGTCCTCGGAAACTACGTCTTCGTTTGTATATAAAATGCCGACATTTGTGCGATTGTATGCATTTAGTACAGGGCTGCTCGTAGTGTTCCCTGCAGTATCTTGTTGAGGAAACGTCTTCCCAAGCGAATTTTCGCTAGCAGAAGAAATTCGAGAGGCGATTGCTTCTTTCTTAAAATTTTTAGACGGCGTTGTGGCCCCGTGAACGGTTGTTCCGTTACTCCATTTCGTTTCTACACCAGCATCCACTCTGTCAAGACCATTTAGCTTTCCTGTCTGGTTTTCTGCGGTCGCAACTATAGGGATGGTGCTCGTCACAGCACTGATCTTGCTGACGCCAGTGCTTTTAGACTTTCCAGCCGGAATGTCATTTTTTACGATACCATGAAACTGAGTTGCGTCATCCGGACGCGAACCAGTTTCTTGGATTTCATTAACGTGGCTGCTCGTCCCTCCTTGCTTGACGTTATTACTGGAATCAGTTGCGTCTTTTGCGATGGCCGTCATCGTGTCCCCAGAAGCAGCGTTCCGACCCCTACTTGAGCTCAGAGATGCAGCCTTCGCTTGGCTGGTCGCACTGCCGATTCTTTCGTTGGACACAAGGATTTCTGTCCGGGAAGCGGTTCTGGGTGCTGCATGTTCGGTGCTATTGAAAAGGCCCCAGCGAAATTCTCCGCCCTTCGGTATCGTACCGTACGTGTCTACGAGCACGTACTGCGGTGTGATCATTTTCCCAGGCGTCTCCGCGGTCGTGGTTGTCTCGAAGAGGGCGCCTTTTTCCAGTGGCGCGAGCGTACGGCTCGACTTGAATGTCTCATCCATCGGTCTTGGCTGCGGTTGTTCGGCTGCCTCAGCCCGTGTATCTGCGAGCGATGGCCTACCTGACTCTGCTGACACCCACGTTTGGCGTGTCACCCACTCTGCCGGCGTGCTCGTCGCTGACCTGCCTGCGGGTGTGCCTGTGCCCTCCGCTTCACCGTTGGTCTTTGCTCGAGTGACCCCCTGCATTGGCGCTGAACCGGCGATATCGGTCTGGTCTATCGCTGTGATAAACGCATTCCTGTTCTGGATTGGGTAAACGCCGGTGACTGCAGTCGTGACCGAGATACCGTCGTCGATCGCTGGAATGTCGAACAGATTAGCTGCGCGCAAAACGGTGGTGGACGACGGTGCAAGGGCAGTTGCTGCCGTGTAGTCTGGAGGGGAGGGGCCTATCAGCGACAGATCGCTGCTTTCGGTCTCGTCACCGGTTGATGTGTCGGTGATGCCTTCGTCCTTGTTGTGGTAGGGATCGACGATGTCTGCGATGAATTCTCCAGATGGGTTCCCCTCTGCAGACCCGGGAGCACCGCGGACATCTCCAGGTGGTGTGTCGGACCTGCCAGCAGGCGCTCTTGTCTTAGCAGAAACGAAGAGTGCGGCGTCCCCAGCTCTGGTGACATTTGTTGTCTTCGGTTGGGCAGCGGTGTAGACGGCTACCGTAGTTGTCCATGCCATATCCGTTCTTTCAGGACCTGCAGCAGGGGCATTAGGTTTCCGATGCTAAGTGACGCTCGTTTGCGAGCTTTAAATATAGAGGCAATGATGTGGATGACTGAGGATAAAAAAAGAATTTAGAATGAGCGTTGAAGGAAGCAATGCATCAGTGCAAGAGGCGCAACAGTGTGCACGTGCAAAAGAGCAGAAAAATAAATCGTAGGCGGACAAATCGTGGTATAAGCGCGATTGTACCTTGATGTAAGGTTAGTAGAAACTAACGCGAGTATCTGGCTTTTGCAACATCGACACAATCTTCTGCACGAATACGTGTAGACTGCATTTACAACAGCGATTTTACATTGCAATAGGTATTGAACAGGTGCAACTTAGCCATAACAACATTCTTACAATATATACAAAAAGTAATAAGCACTAGTGGGCAAACAGTTGGTCAGAACGTGCGCACGGACGTAAATGAAAAAGAAGACCCGCCAAAAAATAAGAAGAATGAGTGGAATGAATGTACGAAAATAAATGCAAGTATAAGATTGGGACCAAATGGAATGTAATGCCACTCCGCAGATGTGGTAACCGAAAACGCATCGTATCACCTAACTTTGACGTCACGGAATGTCCTGAATCTGCACAAAGGCAAATACTACATGTGTTCCTGTCGCGCTTTAAGCAAAGTAAACTCTGGAACATACCACTTCTTTCCCTTTAATTGCTGATGTGTTCATTGTGTGCCTGCCGTAAGGTCGGTGATAGGCAACCTACCTAATTTACTGAAAAGCTACTGTTAATAGCGGTCTACAAAGCACTCAAGACCGCTTAAACCATCTCTTGCTGTAGTATGTGCAATGTTTAATGTTGGGAACAGAAGTCCTTCCACAGACAATAGAAATTAGTAATATAAATAAAGGTGAATAGAGATTTATGCATAGTGATCTTTACACCTTTTCCTCACTATAGTACAATAGTTTGGAAAGTGTGCCGTCGACTCGAGGTACCTTTACTAATGTAGGCTCTCCGTTCGGATCCCATGGCACCAGCTGTGGTGCTCGTAGCGGTGTTCTTGTCGAGTGCCTTGCCGCGGTCATGGTACTCGATAATTATCGCTAATTCGGCGGGCGTAACTTCGCCCGTCATGCCAGCAGCACTTCGGATGGTACTCGACGCACCTACACCGTCGAACGATAGTGCAGGGCCGTTGTCTAGCTTCTTCGGCGCAATGGTAATGAAGCGCCAACCACCTTCGAGCCGATAGCCTTTACGGGTGTATATGTCGATCAGCGTAGGAATGGTGCCACTTCTGACCACCAGTTGAGACGCGTTGGGCGGCGCTGCCGCATCTAAAGACGTCGCTTCGGTCGCTATCGAGATCGCCGCTTCGGACGTGGCCGTTGATGCGCGGGAAGCGTTGACCATGCCCACGTCCGCGGTTATCTTCTCGGCTTTCCGTGCCTTGGCGCGCCCCACCATCCTCGCTATGACGTGGCCAGCTATGAACGTCAGCAGGCTGAACGAAACGAGGATGAGGGGAATGGAAAAGGAGAGAAGGAAACGGTCTCGGAGAGGCAACTTGTTCAGTGCCACGGCCCTTGCCCTTGACGGAGCACCGCGAGACAGCGGCCGCAGGAGCTGCTTCTTGGCCTCCTTGCTAGGAGCTCGTTTCTTGCCCGGCGGTGTCTTGATGGTCACTCGCATCGTGTTCCGAGTCGCGGGCTGAGCGCGCGTATGTCGCTCCATCTCCGCCAGCGTTGCAGGCAGAAGAGCGAAAGTGCGGCCTCCAGTGCAGTTTTTTACGCCGGTGTCAACGAAGTGCCGCCGGGACGAAACGGGCGCCGGTGTCGTTGTAGGCTTAACGATGAGACGTGAGCACAAGCGCGACTCGGAGAACAAATGCCACGGTGCGACATTAGGGCGCGCCCAGATTCTTCTTCCATTTCTTCTTTTCCAACTTCTCGCCTCATGCGCGCGCCCGCTTCGCGGTTTTAGGCCCTCGATTTTAGTCCCCACGTGCGGGGCAATTGCAAAAATTGCCACGCTTCTTATAGCGTACAGGTCGTCTGCGCTACTAGATTTACTAAAGCATACCTCTGAATTTCCGAACTCAGGGCAAAAACAAACGAGAGACTCTGCCATCAAGACGAATCGTGAGCAGCGTAACAGAGGGCACTGCGAGCGTAGCTGTCTCAACGTGCCTTTGCCGAAAGAGGGGCAGAAAGGTACTGAGGTCAGCCAGATGGTGCGTCTGGTTTGTTGCCCTACAAAGGGGGAACGGGTCTACGGAATGAAAAAAAAAGAAGAACGAAGGTATAGGGTGCCGCTTCATCTAACTCTTGATTCTAGTGAAAAGCGCATTCGACACTATTTCACATGAACTTATCTGAGCTAAATGACATCGGTTGTGGACAAAGAATCTGTGACTACGCCCGCTCTTTCCTGACCTCTCGCATCGCGACAATAGACATCGACACTACGCGCTCAGATCCTTTTCCCATGCCCAATAGAGGTACACCACAA
Source organism: Dermacentor variabilis (assembly GCF_050947875.1). Lineage (NCBI taxonomy): Eukaryota > Metazoa > Arthropoda > Arachnida > Ixodida > Ixodidae > Dermacentor > Dermacentor variabilis. Next base: position 118,755,872 of record NC_134573.1, read on the forward strand.
GGGGCGATACTCTCCCCCCTTCTTTTCAATATCGGCATGAGACGCTCAGCCAAAACACTCGACGTCATACCCGGGCTGGTGTACACGTTATATGCAGTCGATATTACCCTATGGGCAACCAGTGGCTCGTTAGGACAAAAAGAACAAATCCTGCAAGAAGCAGCGATGGTTGTTGACACATTCGCTCGCAGCAGCGGAATGAGCTGCGCCCCCGATAAATCAGAATTTATCAGGATCCGAGCTCGAGGCCGTCAAGCTCACGAGCCAGTCAACCTCTTTCTAAGAGACAGCCAGATAAGGGAGGTCCAGAAAATGCGAGTCCTCGGACTATGGCTGCAAAGAAACAAACGAGTAGACCACACCATTAAAACCCTTAGGAATACGGTGAAACAGGTCTCCCGTATGATTCGTAGAGTAACTCATCACCGAACAGGTTTCAAGGAAACAGAGGCGATCCGGCTCGTTCAGTCTTTTGTGCTAAGTCGTCTCACATATAGCCTCCCTTACCCCCCCCCCCCCCCCCCCCCACATATAGCCTCCCCACGAAAACAGAACTAAAGGCCCTAGATGCGCCGGTCAAAACGTCATACAAAGCGGCTCTCGGCCTACCACAGGGAACCTCTACTGAACGCCTGCTGGCCCTCGGGATTCACAATAACAACGAGGAGCTACGGGCAGCGACGCTCATATCTCAGCGGGAGAGGCTTAGCTTAACCTCCTCTGCCAGAAAATTACTTTGCCGCGTAGGTTACCCTACTCTTCCACAGTATGCGGGAGAAGAACTCGAATCTCTGCTCAAAGTCCTTCGTGAAAGGATCATAGTAGCCCCAATCCCCAAGAACATGAGTCCGAAATACCACCGAGGTCGTAGAAGTGCTCCAGCTCGAAAGTTAATGCAGCGATTCGGTAGAAACCCGGATACAGTCTACACAGATGTCGGTCGATGTGGTGCTTACAAGTACGCCCTCGCAGTAGTAGGAGCGGCCGCAGATCAAGGGCTTGTGACTTGCGCCACGGCTAGAGTTGCATCTGCGAATACTGCAGAAGCTTCAGCCATCGCGCTAGCTATTAAAACTAAGGACGCTCTGGGACAATCGTCGATAACTCTTACAGATTCCCAAGTCGCATGTAGACTCTTCCTCACCGGGAGGCCAGCACACAGCACCCCTCACCTATTAGGATCCAACCTAACGCAGAAACACATGATAATCTGGTGCCCGGGTCACGCAGGACTCGAGGGTGATGAGAGAGCGGACGGCGCAGCTCGTGCTTTTGTCAACCGAGCGGTCGACCACTCTGACGAAAACCCCTTCTTACCACGAGACATCCTTGAGCACCAACGGCGCGAGCGAAGAAAGTACAGTCCACCACACCATGACCTATCCAGGCGGGACTCTTATGACTGGCGCCGAATACAGACGCACACATTTCCAAACCTTTATTTGAAACAGGCCATTCACCCAACGCTGTACAGTGTTCGCTGTCCTTGGTGCGGAGGGCCGGCCAACTCTCGCCCACATTACGTGGGACTGCCAGAACAGGCCACCCAAAATTATTACACCGAAAATAGCCGGAAAACTTTCCGGAAGGGAGCAGTGGGAGACTTGGCTCGCCAGCGAGGATCGGGAGATGCAATTAGCGCTCCTCGACCAGGCACGGCGGACTGCTCAAGCCAGTGGGGCCCTGGACTAGGGGCTCCACCCACTCGCTTTCTGCACTTTTTTTTTTAATAAACGTTTTGATATATATAGTCTACCTATTCATTTGAATTCTTTTACATTTCTTTCTTATGTTATATTGAACTACCAGGTCCTTGGCCGACTCTTCAGAGTGGGTGTATGTGCTACTAACTTCTGGGCTTTACATGTACATCCTGAGCTGCACACTGGGACTACACTTGGTCACTGAGGTCTGTAGACGTCAGGAACTGCAGCAATTCATGCTTAGTTTCTTAACTTGACATAATCGTTCTCATTATGAAGTGGCGGGGTCCGTGTGGATATAAATGGCCGCATTACTGTGTTCGCCGCACTTTGAAGGATTCTCATGTTTCGAAGCCAGGTCGTATGCTGGATCCTTATAGCTCAGGTTGAAATCTCATGCAATTTGTGAAAACTTATAAAGTTACGTATGGATGAAATATGAGACTTGCACGAAACCTCTAACATTCCGCTCGAATGGCAAATCATTTCTGCGAAAACCCGCAAGGGGTAGTAACATTCACGAAAGGAAAGAAATTGGCATCTATCTGCCTTCCAGCACGGAAGCTACAAAGAAAACCAATGCGGGGTTTTTTTTAGAAAGAAAGCTTTGCAGTAGAAAAGAAAAAACCTAGTTCAGGACTAATTTTTCTTCAGTTACGAAGATTTCATTCCGAAGAAACTTGTATGAGTTTCCTTTTTATACTATAGCTTCGTGCTACAAGACGGGTGGAGGTTATTTTTTTCCTTTCATTCCAGTTAAAAATTGGGGCACTTAGAAATGGTGACCACCGGTGATCCTGTTAACGAAATGGTGACAGCCGGCTTACTGACACCTTGCGAGGACTGAACGCAGGGCCTCCTCTAGTTGTAAGGCGCTTCGAGCTGACGGTGTTTATAGCTTAGTACATATAAAAAGGAAAAAAAAACATGCGAAGAGCATCAGACGGTGACTGTAGCGTGAGGATGACCTGTCGGTAATGCTCAGGCAATTTCCCGGGAAGAGGTATACTGATGTTCTTCCGCTTTCGACTGTCATCTTTCCTACAGATCACCAAATTTATTAGCCCTTGAGAGCTCACTTACACTTCTTTCGTTTTCTAAACTAGTAAATATTGAAGAAAAAAGAAATCGGTGGCCTGGAGAAATTGCGCAAATTCGTGATGTGCTTCCTAATAATACGCATTCAAATTACCCAGAGATCAGGTTCGACGACATTTTCCCGAACCACGCGAAACTACTCCCTTACGGCATCTTAAACGCCATGTTGCAAGACCACCTAAGCACCCTAGAAACAAACATTATCATTGCAACAGATGCCTCACAGTGCGAGGAAAAATCTGGCATTGGAATCTTTTGTCCTGCGCTCGACTGGTCTTTTTCTTTAAGATTGCCTGATTTTGTGCCTATTTTTCTGGCCGAGTTGTTAGCAGTAATCCTAGCTTTACGTAAATTAGACCAAATGATTACAACGGCTGCTATTCTTACTGACTCCCTTTCTGTATGCTCTTGCCTTACCGCTACTAATGAGTCACCCATGCTAAAACTCTTCCACTTACTCGTTACTGCCCATGTGCAATGTATTCATTTGATTTGGGTGCCTGGTCATAAAGGTTTGTTTTTTAATGAAACTGCCGATTCACTGGCACATGCATCACTAGCGGGCCCTGTTCTTCCTATTCTACCAGTGACAGCACAGATCACGGCGGCAAGATTTCGGATGCGATCAATTAGATCAGCCTTATCAAACCCACATTTGACAGCTTCTCCAGAGTATAAACACCTGGCATTTCCCTGGCATAGCGAATCTTGTTACACAAAGATGCTTGAGGTCTGCCTCACCAAATTACGCTGCCGCATTCCCTCCCTAAACTTCTATTTACACAGGTCGGGTTTGGTTCCCTCTCCCCTTTGTTCTTTTTGTGAGGAGGAGGAGACGATACAGCACTTTCTTCTATCTTGTCGCCGCTTTGCTAAGAAAAAGATTGTTGGAGATACCTTTTTGAAGAATTGGCCTGGACTTGACAGAACCTGCAATTCTTTCGTTCGGGGCGTCCACTTTGGGATTCAGCCACAGGGATGCATGCTTCGCTGTCCAAACATTCCTTACAGAATCTAAACGAATGCCCTGCTAAATTCTATTTTTATTAATTTTAAATTAATTATTACTCATTCAACAGCACCTTCCTGATTACATTTTAACCGGTATTTCAACCCTATTCTATGCTATTCCCATAGATAATAGGAAATTTATGCTCTATATTATTTTGGTATAATCCACCCATTTCTTGGCCAATCCCCCATCGTGGGTAGGAGCCACACGTGCCACAGGCTACAACAACAACAACAACAGCAGTACAATCAACGCGGCGAGGATGACGCTCCACAACAGCACCGGTTGCGCCGTAGCAGATGCGACAAGGTGGTGGTGGTGAAGTGTCACACCATTCACGGCTAATTCGGGCGTTTCTATACGGCATCTGCACTGACCTGAAGCCGAAGTCAGCGAATCTGCTAAGGAAACAATTCTTGCCTCTCACTTGCGGCTGTTGGTCCGCTAGGCGCTGCAGCCTCCAGTTTTCCAGATGACCGAACAGCACAAGAGGGAAACCATCCAATTCAAAGCTGTCGGTCCTTATAGGCAACCGCCACGGGTGCTCAGAGGCAGTGACATTCGTTTTGTTAAGCATTCAGTCGTGGGGTCGACTTTAGCTCACGGCTGCGTAGGGATGTGGGCTATAAATGAAAAGCAAATACATAAATAAAAATTTTGTATTGTGCTTTGGGTGCACGTTAGAAGGCACCTCATCAGGCTTGAGCATTGAAAACCGTTAATGATGGTGCGCAAATTACGCAGGCTGTGTCTGCAAAGCATTGAAAACTTCTGAAAAGCCAGTGTGGTCACTGCCCTTCTCCTCCATCGCCATAGCGGTGATGGGTGAGTGACGTCACGTGTAATGGCTCTTTGACGTCACACGTATGCCACCGACGGCAGACCAATAGCTATTGGAGCAGCGGTGTCAACTCGGGGGTCCCCGTGAAACGTTAAGCGCGCAGCACAGTTTTGGGAAGTGCACTGCAGCACTTATAGAGTGTACTTATGGCAATGCAACAGCGAGAGAGAGAGAGCGAGAGACCGGAAAGGCAGGGAGGTCAACCAGAAGCACGTCCGATTTGCTACCCATGCACTGGGTGAAGGAGAGAGAGCAAAGGCATGACGTGAGAGTCGCGGTGGCGGGAATCCCGACGTAATAGGAGGACATGGTGAGCACCCGTCCCCGATATGGGTGACCCGCAGGACAAATTTCGCTTGCGGGCATGCTCTGGTCGCGGCAACTGGAAAGAGCCTGCGCGCCGCGGTCAGGGTAGCGCGCCTCCACTCACCACGCGATGCTTTGCGCTGTTCTTCTAGCTCGGCTACACTAGCCCTTTCATTTCCTTTTTTTCTTCGGTAGAATTCGCTCCATCAATCGTTTGCTATAGCCCCTAGTGTGTAGCTAAACTTTTCGACGGGTCATTGTGGATGGCTCTTGTGGAAAGTGTTCCGGGAGGCAATCAAAGAAAGCTTCGCCTTAAAAATTTACGCTTACCTGCGAGGACTGCCGATTACTGTGAGGACGTTACTGTCCACGTACGAGGCCAATAGGTAAATGCGTGTTTTTTTAATAACGATCAAAATGCAGTGATAGCATATACAAAGCGAGAAATAAAGCGTCGACTTGTCCCCAGAACAAATCTCTATTTGGTGGTGGCGCCTTCCAAGTGGCGACTCGTCAGCTGATTGTGGAGGCACCTTCGGCACTGCCGTTGCGCGCTGCGTTGTTTCGGTCGCCACCTCTGGCGTTGTCAGTGGCGCCACCTGGTGTAGGCAGGACGATCAGCGCTGCCTCGGTCGTCGTGTCGGCATCGGCGGTGATGTTGGGTCTGGCCGGCAAGCTTGGCAAGCGCTTGCGGGCACCGCCCACCCCGGCTTCGGCCTGTGTGAACAGCAGCAGGTATCCCAGCACGCCGATGACGAGGAGCGCGCAGAGGACAAGTGCCACGCACGCGCTCTGCACGGGGTTTCCGAAGGTACGCAGCGCTTTCCACTTGCGCTTCTCGCAGGGCGAATACGTTGGCGGCTTAGGGCCGATTTACGCTCGAGCCGCCTATCGCCGCTAGGCGCACCGCACGCGTGCGGTCGCGCGAAATATTGCACATATCAAACACTTGTGCACAAATTTCGGTTTACAATGTGTAAGGTATACACTGTGCACTCACTGTAAATGGTAATTTGTGCACAAATGCTGGATACGTGCAATTTCTCGCGCGACCGCAAGCGTGCGGTGCGGCTCGCGGCGATGGGCGGCTCGAGCGTAAGTCGGCGGGCGGATCGGGCTCTACCTGCCTGCGTGCGTTGACGACGGCTACATGAAGGTGTGTTCGTAATGATGAAATGAATGTCAGGACTGATACGTATTCAGGCGTAACCACCTGAAGCGTTTCAATGCGTTAGCATTAGGATTGCCAAAGATTGGAAATAACTGTATGGGAGAGAGCTAAGAAGAACACACACGCAAATAAATAAAGATATAGTCATATCATGAGAAGCCAACAAACACTGACACCAAGGACAACATAGGGGCAAAAAATAAAGACACGATAAATTACCGGAAATTGAAGTGGATGAAAAAACAACTTGCCGCAGGTGGGAACCGAACCCACAACCTTGGAATTTCGCGTGCGATGCTCTACCAATTGAGCTGCCGCGGCGCCGTTTCCCCACCCACTTTCTTGGGTCTTCATGTGTCCTAGTCGAACCCTGGGAGCGTTATCCAGCGCCACCACTCACAGACCTTGGCGGCGGACGTGGAACGTCCTTTTTGCCGCAGGCGTCACGAGAACGTGATCTTTTTGGGTGAAGGCAACCGGTCAATAAACCCACATATGCTACCTAAAGGCATCAATGTTGCCGGATTCGAGACCCTCGTTATGTAATAAACGAGAAGAAAGGGGGTTAACCGAGGGACCCGATTTTTATTAGTCATATCATGATTCGGTTCCACCATATATATATATATATATATATATATATATATATATGGTGTGTGTGTGTGTGTGTGTGTGTGTTCTCATCGGGGAAACTATCTGTAGTTGAAATGGGAATGTACAAAATAATAAAGAAAAGGGATATGAAACTGGAAAAAAGATAATTTGTCGTCGGTACGTTGGAGCCAAAAACTCATTGTTTTCTAAATTTCCATTTCAACTACAGCTAATTTACCCGATGCTTTCTTTGGCTTCATTGTTGGTTTTCTATGGTCATGATTAACAAAAGTCGAGCCCTTTGGTTTCCCTTCTTCCCTCCTTCATTCATAGCGGGGGTCTTGAATATGGCATCCATGATGTCATTAGGTAGCATACGAAGGCTTTTTAGCCATGTGACTGCTCTCCTAAGTTTAGGTGTTACGTGACGCCATCGGGCAAAAAAGGGATGTTCCACATTCGCCCGCCATGGCTTTGAGTGGCGCTGGCTAACGCTCCCCAGGGCTAGATATAGTAAAACATAAATACCCAAGTTAGTAGACGGATCGGTAGCCGTCGCTGTAGCAGAATTGGTAGCGCAAGACACGTGAGATGCGGAGGTTGTGTGTTCGGCTCTCACCGAACACCGAAGAACGCATTTGGGCTTCGGCGTTCGGACTGCGGGCGAGAGCAGGGAAGAAGCATGCCGAGAAAAATAGGCATTCTGGCGTACGGTCAGCTCTCTGTTTCTTTACGATGTCGCAGTCTGCGAAAACGCAGCCTAAGGCCTTGTCTTCAGGACAGTCCTAGTGGGACCTCGCCCTCCCGTGTGCCTCCTGCAGTCAGGGAAGGCCGTCCACGCTTCCCTTGCCATGAGGCGTTTCGCAGCAAGGAAGTGCCTGAGCAAGGCGAAGGTTAGTATACATCGATGTCGAAGGACAAGGAAGGACAGAAGGACTAGTACAAGTCGTTTGGCTTGCGCATGCAAGCGTTTTCTTTGAGGTGCACTTGCTGCTGGTTTCATGATCTGGCGCTTGGCGCCAGGGAAGTCGCGATTCTACGATCGCGTCGCTGTCTCAGGTTAAAGTCACTGTGACGCGCTATGACACTGTAAAAGCCCTCCGTGCAGAATGTCTCCGCCACGTCCTAACCTTTGATCGCCTCCTGCCTGGGACGTGCCTTGGCGACCGCCTGGGGAGTTCCTTTTGAGCATCGCCAAAGTCTCGAGAGATGCGGCCGCTGAGACAGCAGCGTGCGCTGCGGTCGAAGCCGCCGTCGTGGCTACGGCGATGGCAGCCTTCACCGGCAGTGCGGCCGTTGATACTGTGGACCTCTGGAGCGGATATGGAGGCGAGGCCGCCGGCGAAGGCTTCAGCGCCGGGCGCAGGTGGGGAGGGCCCGTAATGGGCGCGCTGGCTGCGAGGAATGAGAGATTGAAGTTCTATACCGCAAAGGGCTCAGAAAGTGTACACCCTATAGGTAAGTCAACTGCGCCTTTAATGCGATTGCGTAATACGGTTCCTTCACGAGTTCTGGGCATTTGGGGTCATCATAGAAAACAGCCGGGATCAGATAGCGTTAGACAACTTGTGGGCGTAGGGAAATAACTTAAATAGGTGAAAGAGGAGGAGGAGCGCGGTGGCCGAAGAGAGGAGGAGGACGAGGTAGACACAGACGACTAGGTCGGCGTCACATGACAGGGTGGTACCATCCTGTTCGATTGCTGGCTGCACCAGTCGCGCGGCGCCGATCGCTTCATTCGCGACAAGCGAGTCACAGAAAGACTGATCACGTGCGCTTTTGTGAACGTAATTAGTGCCATCACAGAGATACAAATTTAAAGAAAAGAACACACAGATGTATGTCACAGCTGCTATTTACTTCGTTTGACAAGTTGTGGGGCCTCGAAAGGGCTCAAGGCTGCAGTATACTGCAGCTTTCATTGCTAAGGAGTTGACCCGCAGCAGGATCAGAACCGTGGCTTCAGTTTGGACAGCAAGTTTCACGAAACACACCGGCATTAATATAGGCGATGCGTGGAAGCTTTGTCGGCTGAGTTTAAAATGAACTAAAGCTATTGCGACATGATGATTAAGCTGAATAAGCACTAGGCGTGGCAATGTTGAAGATTGGGTGCGTTGGTATCGCGCACTTGCCAACAGATCACGCGATAGCCACGCGACAGAAAAGATAACACATATAGTTACGCAGAACGCTACGGTTTTGTGTGTGTGCCTTCTCTTGTATTGAGTGGTTATTGCACCATTTGCCCGTAGGCGCTAGCTGGACGCGTGAATTTCTCAATTTCGTCGCGCTATCTACTTCTCGATAAGCAGCCATAGATTGCATTTTCTTTTCCTTCGCACCAAATTTGCTATCTTAATGGACCATCTGTTTCCAATACTTCATCACCCTCCTTAACTAGAATGCCATCTACACGCGTTCGAGCCCTGTCATCCCTCTATCGAATATTTTCGCGTTCTAGTGAAGGTGAGGAACTCGCTCCTGTCACTTTTGTCATCGCTTCCTTTCATTATCGCTTGTATGACTGTGGGTGAAGCCCTCAGCTCCTTTCACGCCCTTTATTTAGCTTTCGATTTTCGGCATTATAATAAGTTACGCTGAGGGAGCACAGTTACGCAGTCATGACTTGGGAGTTTCGGTGAAATGCGCTATTCGCAACTTTTGTTCTCGTTTCTCGCGACTATAGCGTTCGCTATTTTTATAGTTGGCCTAAGTGAATGTTCTCTTTCGCTCCTTCTGAGGATTCGTAGCTAATGTTCCTAATCTTCACCTACCAAACAAGTATTCCTCATTACTGTAGTTTTCTGCACATTCTCTCACTCACCCACTCATCTATACGTCTGTTCAGTTCCCGAATACCTTAGAGTTATCTCTACGTTTGAGTAGCACGATTCCTCCTACCTTCCACTGGTTCTGCTGTCGCTCCATTACTAGGCGTGGCCATAGCGTCTAGCCTTGCCAAGCGTGATGAATGGTTAGAGCCTGTAGAGTTCACAAAAACTGGGATCTCAAAAGCAGTGGCCGGAGGAGACAGGTTGCGCGTCCTTCTTCTTCTTCTTCATCTTCTACAGCTTCCAGGATTAGAACGCGCCTACAATAGAACTATGTTGAACTGGGACTATATTGAACTGGAACTGTTTTCAAAATTGCGACTAACAAATCAAGGTTTGAATCCAGAAGACTTTTAGGTGAAGCTTTCTTTTGCTCTTCCTTCCGCATTGAAGGTGCTGGCTGCTGCTGAATTGGCGAGTGTACAACTTGAGCCACACAAGGTATGTGAACATTCTTGGCCAATCCCTCGGAATGGTTATGTGCCACTGGGTATGTGGGCCATCAGGCAAGCAGAAAAAGAGGCAAGACGGGAAGAAATGGGCAATATAAAATTGAAGTAGCTGGCTGCAGAAAAGTGAAGTCGGCAACAGAAGCAGCCCAGTGTAGGTATATATATAGAGAGAAACAATTTATTTCTGAGATGGGGTGACTTCCTCGTAGGGTGGAGCCCTTAGTTCAGAGCCCCAGTGGCTCGCGCCACTCCACGTGCCCGCCGGATCAGCCGTCGCTGCTCTTGCAGGTCTAAGATGGTCAGCGCAGTCTCCCAGGGATGAAGGTGAAGTTGAAGGAATTGCGTAGTAACCCGGAAGGTGTGGGCACTCCCAGGTGCAATGATATACTGTGGGCTTTGCTCCACAGTAGGGACAACATGAGGGATATTGTGTGGGGTGCAGAGGTGAAGATAAAAGAGACAGGGAAATTAATTAGTTTGAAGCTGTCGCCACGCGACGGCATCTTCTCGGTTAAGGGAAATATGTGGGGGAAAGGAAAGTGTCTCCTGCTTGCCCCCTTCCCTTTAAAGAGGGATAAATAAAGCTTTTCATCATCATCATCATCATCTACTGCTGTCTGTGTAATGTTGTACAGTTTCAATGTAGTTCAGTGGCTGTGTCGGTGCATCGTCCGGGTTTGACACTTCTTCCAATGGCGCCTCGTGAGCGAGCTCTCGGGTTACCGCATTAGCGCGTTCATTACCACGGAGAGAGGCGTGTCCAGGCGTCTAGACGATACGTACCCTGTGTAACGCTGTGGGGCGTAATGACGTAAGGATGCGGTGTGTGTAGGGTGTTACCATCCCTTGTGCCAAAGTCCTGCAGGCGGTCTGTGAACTATTGACTACTGTGATGGGTCGATCCGGTGCCGGTATGGTTGAAGCGTGTACGATGGCTAGGGCGATAGTAGCCTCTTCCGCCGTGCCCCTGTCCACAGTGTGGAGAAAGACGTCAGGGCAACAAAATGGTGCCAGAGCGTGCATTGAGCGAGGAGTGTTGGAAGTATATGCGATCGCGTGAAGAAGTAAAGGCATTTCAGTAAACATCAAAGAAGGCTTCGCTTATCACTGATTCTTACATGTGCGTTGGATCCGCCAATTTTTATTGCGATAGCAATTGTGTGGACACTCTAGGCGCATTTATGCCGTTGGTGTCGCCGTGAAGTTCCGTATCGTCACCGCGCGCGGTATGCTGTATGTGCGAGTGGAAGCATGCGAGGGTGAACCGGCGATCACGGTTCTATCTCGCCCACGCAAGCGAGGAAATTGGGGAAGAAGCGCGCCGTCTTCCGTCGCGCGCAAGGCTCCGGTGGTAGTGCGGGGTGGGAGAGGATTTCTACTCTGGGCGGCCCGAGGGGCTACGCCTGTCCTCCGGGGTCACTGTATCTTGAAAACCATATGCGATGGGGTCTGAGTCTGCCGGTGCGCTGTGTTTTCGCGACTTAGTTCCAGTTGATGCGAGACGCAGCACGAAGATCAATTCGCTCGCTGCTGCTGCCGCACTTCCTCACTCCAGCATTTTGACAGCGAGTTCCTGCGGTCATCGAGTATGATATGTTCTTGTTCACGTGTGCGTGCGTGACATCATGCTTCTTAATTTAGTGTACCTGTGTTTACAAGTTTAATGGGCTGATAAATGTACTATCCTTAATTTGTACAGCTGTCCTCTAATTTGCTATCGCAATAGATGGTTCGCCTTTCGGGCGAATCTGCGACTTTCTTTCTTTCTTTGCATAAGATCATCACAAACACATGCGCGCAACCCCCTCCCCCCCTTCTCTTTCGCCCCTCCCGCCATGGTGGTGTATTGGCTATGGCGTTGCGCTACTAAGCCCAAAGGCGCGGGATCGAATTCCGGCAGCGGCGGCCGCATTTCGATGAGGGTGAAATGCAAAAACGTAAAACCCCAGAATTTAATGTTATCGCGCATGCACGCACGCACGCTCTCACCCTCTTTCCACACTATCCTGCAACAAAACTGAATCAAATTATTACTTTTTACCGGCACCCTCCGTGGTTGCTCAGTGGCTATGGTGTTAGGCTGCTGAGCACGAGGTCGCGGGATCGAATCCCGGCCACGGCGGCCGCATTTCGATGGGGGCGAAAGCACCCGTGTACTTAGATTTAGGTGCACGTCAAAGAACCCCAGGTGGTCTAAATTTCCGGAGTCCTCCACTACGGCGTGCCTCATAATCAGAAAGTGGTTTTGGCACGTAAAACCCCATATATTATTATTATTTTCACCGGCATGTAGTTTACCCGGCGTGGTTGCTTAGTGGCTTTGGCTTTACGCTACTATGCACGAAGTCGCTGGATCGAATCGCGGCCGAGGCAGCCACATTGCGATGGAGGCGGAATGCAAAAGCGCCCGTGTACCGTGCATTGTGTGCACGTTAAGGAACTGCATGTGGTCAAAATTAATTCAGAGTGTCCTGCTATGGCGTTTATCAAAATCAGAACGTGGTTCTGGCACGTAAAACCTCAGAACTTATTAAGGCGATAGCCTTAATCAAGTAGCTCGTTGCAATGGCTCATACTCGAGATAAGCGGTGTCTGGTCCAGAGAAGTAAAATATATCGTCGGGGATGGCTCATACCCCAGTAAGCAAGCGAAGAAGCGATGGCTGAATATGAATGAAAAAAAGAACGACGGAAAGAAAGGAAGAACAGTTCGGTATTAGGCACTTGCATATGTGTCGTTAAGGGGGTCGCCCTACAGCGCAGTACGTTTACTGCACACTGGGGCTCGTTATGTCTTGCAGGAAGTCTCACCCCTCCGATCGTACAACTTAATGCATTATCACGTGTGCAGCAGGCTTTCGCCTTCACGTGTTATTGGAGTGACGATAAAATCGTCACTGAGCGCCTCATGCTGCGTGTGCGAGTGAAAGCGTGCGAGGGTGAGCCGGCGATGGCGGCTCAGTTTCGCGCACTGAAGGGAGGAAAGCGGGGAGGAAGCGCGCCGTCTTCCGTCACACGCAAGGCTCCGGGCGTATTGAAGGTGGAAGCGTTGCCCGGGCGGCCGCGCACTCTCGCCCGGGCCGCTGTATCTTGAAAGCTATCTGTGACGAGTAGAGTCCGTGCTGGGCTGTGGTTTCGCGGCTTAGTTCGCGTTGATGCGAGAGGCATCGCGAAGGTCAATGCGCTCACTGCTGCTCCCGCGCTTCGTCACTCCAACGTTATGACTGCGCGTTTCCGCAGTCATCTAGTTACATGTGTTCATGTTTGCTTGTTCCCGCGTGACACCATAACTGTCAATTTAGTTAGTACGCTTATGGTTACAAGTTTACGCGTATACGGCCAATAAAACTGCTATCCCTACTTCGTATAGCTGTCCACTAATTTGCTATCGCAATCGATGCCTCGCTTTTCCGGCGAAACGGCGACATTTTACTTGTTTCCCCTCTATAAGAAGGGCGTTGGACAGTTTCTTGTATTAGCTCGACCTGGTCCCTGAGTCAACATGTCACGGCGCGACTTTGGATTGGGACATAAGCCGAAGAACAAAAAAGGCTAATTTTATTATAGACGAGTGCTATATACTCATTGCAAAATGAAAACAAAGAACAAAGCAAGAAGTGCAGCACAGATCAAATACCAATTAAGTATAGGCGATAGCAAGTGATATACATTGGCGAAATTCGAAACTATATAGCGAAAGTATATTGAGGAAAATAACACTTTAGTCCGGTTGTTTTCCCCCTAGAGGCTGTGACATTCCCAAGCCCTGCACAACACTCGTGTTCTGCACGGTTGAGGGGAACTCGTGAGAGTTCCCTGCGCCCTCTCTAGTTCCGTTTCTCATGGCTTGGTTCTCCGTCGTTGTGCTCGTAGAGGACGTGACACTACCGGTGACACTGAACATCCCGGTTTCGCGAGCGGGCAGCAACACGACGTCCGGCTGGGTCGTCTCGTCGGGGTCGGCGGTCACCGTCGGCCTGTGCACCTGTGCGGCGCCCGCTCTGTATCTGGCAGGTGCGTGCAGCAGCATGTAACCCAGCACGCCGAGCAGGAGCAGCGCGCACAGCACGCTGGACACCATGCACATCGTCTGCATGGGGTTGCCGACCGCGCGCAGAGCGTCCCACTTTCGCTTGTCCCTGGCTGTCAGCGTGGTCGACTTGGTGGAGGCTTCCGAGTCGGTGGGCGACGGTAGCCTGTGCGCAGGTTTCGAGAACGCGCGGCATGTAAGGCGCATTGGAAGAGCACGTCTATACCGATCGCGCCCTGTAATGTTTCCCGCTGCCACACCCTTCCCCCCTTATGTAATGCCTCATCGGGGTCCTTAAGGGAAAATAAATGATGACGATGATGATGATGATGATGATGATGAAGAAGAAGAAGAAGAAGAAGAAGGAGAAGAAGAAGTCGACAGGTGTCGGCGGAGAGATCGCGCGCGAGGAGAGATTTATCAGGTCGAACTTTGAACGGAGCGACGGAGGACGAGGACAGCAGTCGAGAACACACACCATCGCTGACTTCCGACACTTGATTTCGACAAAAGACACATACAGGATGTCTTCTTTTTTTTTTGGGGGTGGGGGGGAGGCTGCACCAATTCTTTTTAGAAATTGCATGTGACAGAGAATACAATTATAACCCTTGATCTAAATTACTCCATGAGGCGGCCATTACTTCTACGAGAAATAAAAATGATTAATTCCATAAGTAACGTAATTACGCTAATTACAGTTTTAATTCATTCTTTTACGCCACATATTTCAATCTACGAATTATAGCCGCTGAGTCTGCGCGGCGTATCCACACGGAACGAATTCTCTGGATAGCACAAGTTCCGAGATATTAATTTTCGCAGTGTCCGTCCAAATGCATTGGTGTTCCAGTTACTTTTGTGCTGCAATGCATAAAACAGCGGTTTCTTAAAGAAGTACCTGGAACGATAATTGCTTTCGTCGGACACTTTGGAAATTAACATCCTGAAGCTGGTGCAGTCCAAAGAATTCGTTCCAAGTGGCTGGTTGTCGGCGCGTGAAACATGCAGTCATGTCGCACGCTAAGTCGGTGCCTGAAGCATAGAAACTTTTCCACAATGCTTTCGTCTCATAGCGATGTCTTGTTATCTCTGCTGCTAGGCACAGAAAACTTTACGATTCCTGCCCGCACTTCTGAACATCCGAATTTATACATACTGGAAATGCTACCGCTGATGAATCGTATTGTGAGAGCTACGCTTGCAAGTGTTCTTTCACTACGGCACGCACAGCGTTTAAAGCGAAGCTTTAAAAAAAGAAATAAATTATGGGGTTTTACGTGCCAAAACCACTTTCTGATTATGAGGCACGCCGTAGTGGAGGACCCCGGAAATTTCGACCACCTGTGGTTCTTTAACGTGCACATAAATCTAAGTACACGGGTGTTTTCACCCCCATCGAAATGCGGCCGCCGTGGCCGGGATTCGATACCGCGACCTCGTGCTCAGCAGCCTAACACCATAGCCACTGAGCAACCACGGCGGGTAGCGAAGCTTTGCCTCTTGATAGTTTTCCACTAGTGCTGCCGGTGCAGCTGCTGCTGCTCCTGTTTTGCACGCCGCGTCGGGAGGGGGTTCAGAGGGTGCATATACACGGAAGGAGAGTGGAAGAGGGGAAAGGCGACGCGAGCGAGAAACTGGTTTGGACCTTTCCCCTGCGTTGTCAGAATGCCCCCTGGAGCTCCTGTGGATGGAGCGAACAGAGTGAAACACCCCGGTCGGTTGGGCGCTATGGTACCCGCCAATGTGGCGGTCTGCGTGGAGGGTCCCAAATCAAGCAACATCGCTACCGGAGATCTCTAGCAAGGTGATTACCATATGTGGCTACAGGCTAAAGATGATATCAGCTCCTACAAACGCTTAGTCCCAACTCCGTATTCACAGACGTTATACTGAAAGCTCTTCACTGATACACTGAACAAAGTACCGCATTGCCCTTAAATTAAAGAAGACATCGTGCCTCAGTAGCACTTCTCTATTATTCCTTCGATGAGTTGAGAAACACCCCCTGATGCGCATGCGAGTAGACGCCGAAAGCGTCCATGGATACAAAACTTTCTCTCAAGAATCGCCATGGAGTGCAGTTGACGTTGTGTCCCGTTCTACCGAGGGACGGCACTGCCACCCACTTTATTTTTCAGTATTTTTCAGTGAAGCTGGGGTTTGAAATGGAGAGAAGGACGGAATAAACCCTCAATTTGGAACCTAATCCGGAGCTTTTGCTTTGAGATGTGTCGTTACCTGCCAGACCTCGCCGAGCAGTTTACGGACGTGCTGAATAAGAGCTTGTAGTAGAAGAGAGATTCGAGTGGATAGTTGACCAGTTAGCCAGGTGGAATGCAGTGTTGGGTGAATCGTGTTGAGCGTGCATGGTACCGAACGTTTAAGCTATGGAACATTCGCACAGAGTTCGGAAAATATAAGTCCAGCAATGTTATGTAGCAGGGCAAGACTCATTAACTCAGATTTCTTGGGCGCAGTACAGTTGGTCCAGGGCAAACTCCAGACAGAGCCGCCAGATTCATTTCATCTAGCTACGACCGGTACTCTAGTGTCACTGGAATTAAAGTAGGCTTATCCCTTAAAGCATTATGTACCCGCAGAAAAATCGCATTGTTATGTCTGATACACAAATACATTCACGGCACAACATAACACGAATTGCCCCTTGTAACCGAACTACGTACTTCTAGGCGTCTTCGTAATCATCTCAGTCTCAAGCGAATATTTGGTAGAATGAAAGCTTTTAATTCCTCAGCGTTGCCACAAGCCATTGCACTCCGGAATTATCTTCCTGACAGCCTTGTCACCGTCACTAACCGTGAAACATTCCGCGAGAATTTGTGCACTCACTTCTCGTAAAGTTGTGTGTTAAGTATTGTATAGAAATTTTGTGGTCCTTAACAACGTTTATTTTTTCCTGTTTATGCTTTATGTAATTTTGCTGTAATTCCTCCCCATCACTCAATGTTCCGATTGGAACATTGATGTATATCTAAATAAATAAATAAATAAATAAATAAATAAATAAATATTTGCTATGTTATAAAAGAAATGCTCGTATTAGTATTCCTCTGAATCAATCGAAACGAACTTTGCCGACAGAAGTCAGATTCTCGTGACTATACACAGTTGGGGACAACGTAAGAACGCAGTGACGAATTCGTCGCTGTATAGATGCGCCAGGGAACTATGTATATAAATAAAACCATTTCCACCAGGTCAACGCGTAGTTGCCCACTTGTTTCAATAGCGCCGTCTGTTGGGAACTATATATTTCGGAGCGTCGAATCACCGCTACAGCATGGTTCTGTAGACGGAACTTGTGTTCTTATATTGCCACCGAGCATAATCCGTGAAATTCAGTACAAGCGAGGGATAGCGCCGCACCTGCGATCGCCTTCCGCGGGCTGCGGTGACCCCGGCTGCGCCAGTTGCTGGCCACCGGCGGTCTTGAACGTTGAGAGGTACCCGATCGTGGACGCCGCGGCTTGGACGGCGCTCGACGCCGCGGTCGTGGCCACGCCCACCGCGGTCGTAGCCACGCCCACCGCGTCCCGCACGGCCCCAGCGGCTGCGGATGCCACCGGCACCTGGGCCGGCGCAGGAGGCGGCATTGGAAGCGGGCTAGGCTTGAGCGCCGAGCGCAGACGCGGCGCTGTAGCCGCGGGGCGCTCCTGGACGACACCTTCACAGAAGAAGCGGCCGCGCCCATTGCGCACGTAGTGAAACTCCTCTTATAGCGAACGCGCCACTTCAAGCAGCTTTGTGACGAAAAAGGCCTTGGCTGGAGTAACCGATAAACAAAGTTTATCGCTATCGCCGAGAAAGAATACATGCAAGTATGGGCAGGTAGGTCGCCGTAACGCATGAGAGCTGTAGTACGGGATCGATAACTTCTTCAACTCGACCTTATTTGCGTCTAAAGAGGGATGCTGGGAGCGTGCTGAGAGCCAACAATAACGTTGGCACCACGGGCCTTGCCCGTACAGCCAATGCCATCTTTCGCAAACATACGTAATAACTGTGCCATGAGCAAATTTACCGTAGCAAAAAGGTTAACGAAAACAACAAGATATTCGCGCATACATTCAGTAAACATACATATACGGCGTTCACACATTTTCAATATGGTAAGCGAAAAAATAGATAGGTTGATTGTACGCTACACATTTCCTAATTACCTGATTGATGACGTGGATGTGACCTAATGTCGAATATCCCTTCCTGAAGCCAGGCTATTCTCTTGGTTGATCGAAGTCAAGTGTTGTCCTGATTCTATTAGAAATCACCTTAATGAATATTTTAGACAATACTGAAATAAAGCCAATGGGCCTATATTTATTCAATTTTTTAACGTATCCGTTCTGAAAGATGAGTATAATATTGGCATTCTTCCAGCTCTCTGGTATACTTGAAGTCGTGAGGCGTTGCGTATAAAGGGACACAAGCTTTCAAGCAGAGCATCTCCTTTATCTTTGACTAAATGGACTGTTATTCTATCTTCTACTGCCGATTATCTTCGGGACATGTCTTGCAAGGCCCTTCTAAATTCATCGCTACTTATAGAAGGAGCCTCTGTATCCTCTTCACCAGTACTTCAAATGAAGATTGCATGGCTCTTCTAGGTACTGTAAAGGTAAATATGAATTATTCTGCTGCTTTTATTATATCACCGAAATTGTTGATGATATTACGCTGCTTATCTTTCACTGCATACATCTTGCTCTGTCCTATGCCAAGTTTTCCGATTACTGATCTCATGCTGCGACCATTTTTTATTTCTTCCTCAATCTTTCCGACGTTAGAATGGCGAATATCGTTTGATTTCTTCTTGTTTATCAGCTTCGACAATTTAGCGTTTTCTACATGATCTCTTGAGTTGGACACTTTCATGCTTTTTCGTTTCTTTGATAGGTCCTTTGTTACTGGGAGAGCTTACCTACTGGTTGTTTTGGTGCCTTGCATCCCACTCCAATTGCTGCTTTTGAAATGAGCCTAGTTATGGTTTCATTCGTTACCTCTATGTTTTCTTCATCTTCCGGGAGGGGGGGGGTATTCTGCAAGAGTCCACCCAGCTGTCCATTTCGGCCGCTGCTGATTGGATGCAGCTGCACGAACGACGAGGAGGCGAGCGGCCCCAGCCAATCAGCAGCGGCCGAAATGTAATACCTCTCTTGTTCTAAAGATGAATATCTGTTTGCGAGAAGCAGCTTGAAATTGTCTACTTTTACCCTTGCTGCGTCTAGGTTGGTATATTTATTCCTGCCTAATCTCGATATTTATCTCTCCAAATGGAGAAAAATCTTAGACCTATTTAATCTATGATAACTGCCGTTTATCCTACCTAACATTTCCACATCCTGCACTAAGCTGGAATCGGCAGAAATTCGGAGGTTGATAAACACCTTTGGTGACAGTGGGTTTCAAGAAATTACGCTCAGTCGTTGTATCGCTTGCAGTGATATAACGCCATCGTCCGAAGTAAGTGTAGGCCTGCCAGGTGTCGCTTTCAGCGAACGACTTTTGCTGCACGAGCACCTGCAACTGAGTGTATACAACGGTGCCTTGCGGACTGCGCCTACTCTATCACTATCGACAAGCACGTACTTGTATACGAACAACGTGAAACTTTCCCTTGCGGATTGTACAGAACCTCCTGGACACACTTACATGTCACGCAGGTGTCACGCAGGTGAAAGATAAATCAGCTATTACGACTGGCTACATCAGCCAATACTTCGTTGTCGCTCTCGACCCGTACGTTTGAACTGGACTAGCTGCGTTTGCAACGCCTTCGCAGACTATGGGAGATGTTCGCCCGCCGTTGCCACGACCCTAAATCATGAAAGATTAAAGACGCGAGGGGCGTTCCGGCTCCTAAAAAACGAGGAAAGAAATTATCGAAGGCCGGGTTTGTCTTAGATGCCGCTTTTCATGGTCGCTGTCGGCACTTACCATTCGCTACTTCCGCTGGAACTAGTGGGCGCGTCTCCATGTCTTATCGGCCGTCTTGGAAAACGTGGAGGCGTCGTCTCTCTCTTTAAGAAGCTCTTCTTCTTCTGTCCGTCGGCTGCGCATGCTCAGTATAACAATGACTGTAGTGATAATGATGATTAGTCTAAAACATGACGTGTACGCACAATGGGAGATTAGCCAAGAAACGTGTGGTCGGAAGGAACACAATAACTACGGTGATTAGTGGAATGAGACGAAAAGTTAAAGCATGACGTGTACGCACAATGGGAGATTAGCCAAGAAACGTGTGGTCGGAAGGAACAGAATAACTACGGTGATTAGTGGAATGAGACGAAAAGGTGGAAGCTGGAACCGAAAGAGTAATGTGTAGTTGACTAATTAGACCAATGAAATACGGAAATAAAAGAAAAATAATTTTGATTCAGTGATTCAGAGCATACGAAATTTACAAGAAAAGACAACAGTGACGATGAAGAAAACGAAATAGTGCAGCAAACGTGTTGTTGCTTGAAGAATGATTTGTTGCGTGTGCTTTCGACCAATACTGTAATTTGGGTGCGGGCTATTCTCTGGTGGGCCAGCATACGAGAGTAACACCTTGGTTCTCCTAGAGCGGGAGGGTCTTCGGATTTGTCTTTGTTTGCCAAAATTTGTTGCTAACAATGTTTTATATCAACAAGCACGACTGCTTACTCTTCCCTGTCGATTCCGCATTCTAACAGTAAAAACATATTTAAACATTTATGAATCTTATTTGAGACGATCACAATTTGTATATATTAGTGAAATGAGGGCATTTTTCGGCGAGCATTGGTCACACTTACACAGAGCTCAAGTTTTGTTTGTACAACCTGAGATAGACCGGCTAAACGTTAGTGCAAGCGCAAGATCATTTGCACAGACAAGCCCTTGCCTAATACAGTGAACTCTCACTTGAGTGAACTTCAAGGGATAGAAGGAAATAGTTCACTTAACTGAAGGTTCACTAAACTGAACATTCACTAGACCAACATAAGACATGGCATACAGAGTCAAAAGTTTGAAGTGCAATTCATGGAGCAAAAGACATGGCATCCATAGTGCTAGAAATGTGTGAAATGAAATTTGTACATATCAATGAAAAACACACCACGTGGGTCGCTTGTGCGCACACGCGGAACCGACGAGACTGGAAAGAAAGAGACGACCATGTCACGACTAGCCGGTCGGAAAGAAACACACACCACGTGGTTTGTGATGTGACAGATCGCCGCTTCGCTCTGGCGGCGTTGTAAGCGCCAGCGATGTTGCTTTGTTTATGGTCTCCGAGATTGCGTGCTTTCTCGTTTTGTGCGGGTGATCTCGGAGGCCATGCCTCGCTGCCGTTCGTTTTCCGCGAGGCCGCTTTGCCTCAGGGGCGCTCTAGCGCCAGCGACGTTACATTGCCGCTTGAGCGGCTTTTTGATGAGGGTGGGCATTGGTTGCGCCTGCAATGCAGTGCAGTGCAAGCCTTGGTCCTCTGAGCAAGTTCGTTAAACTGAAATATTGACTGTTCCGAAATTCGTTTAAATGAAACATTTTTGCATAGAATCTATAAGAAAACTGCCGGGGATTTTCAAAAAGTTCGTTATTCTGAAATATTCCATAAACCGACGTTCGTACGACTGAGAGTTTACTGTATAAAGATTGAATTTGGTTATATATTTCCATTTAATGTCAAACGCCTGCCCACTACATGTTTAAACGGCATGCTACAAGACCCTTCAATGCAATTGGGAATAGATCATCTGATCGCAACTGATGCGTCGATGAGTGAGGAGAAAGCGGGTGTGGATATTTTCTGCGCGTCACTACGCTGGACTTATCCATTACGCCAGTAAAGTTTCGTTCGTTCTCTGTCCTCGCTTCACCGCTGGAACTTGAAGCTTCTCGGACGATGATCAGCAGTTGTTGATCAAACGCAGGCAGGAAGCGATGAGATCAGATGTAGAAGAAATATTTATAGGTAAACTTTTCTATATACATGGCAGGTAAAACAAATACATTACAAACTTGAACAATTGAGAAACAAAGTCTCACTCTTCGACTGTCTCAAGTACTGTTAGAGCCCAGGCTCGTTTTAACGTACATAGTACGGAGGCTCACTGATCTATCAGCAATCCTGATTTCAGCCAAGTCTGAGGGACAGCATGTCGTCCCGATTTTTATAGCCCGATTACACAAAGAAAAAAAAGGCGGTAGGGCCGTTGGCCCGTCCCACAGGTTCAGTTGCCAATTAGAGTCAACCGTTTGTTAAGCCACAACCCACAGGGATGGGCTTACTCTTCAAAATAAACATATTGGAAAACAAAGCTCTTTTCCTTCTTCCCTAAAACTCCGATGCCCTCTCATTTCTTCGTAGTTAGTGACGGGCTCAGCAAAACACGCCAGGCCAGAACA
The DNA here is from genome assembly GCF_050947875.1 of Dermacentor variabilis. Taxonomy (NCBI): domain Eukaryota; kingdom Metazoa; phylum Arthropoda; class Arachnida; order Ixodida; family Ixodidae; genus Dermacentor; species Dermacentor variabilis. The sequence continues at coordinate 118,778,309 of NC_134573.1, forward strand.
AGTTATCGCTAGGCCGCCTCAAATCCCAAGGGCGTCTCTGGGCCGCAACTGTCTCGGAAGCAGGGGCATCGATACCACGTAGTGCGGCCGTACTCAAAGTTTGTCCGCGTGGGAAACTGATGGCCCTCCTTGTCCTTCAAACTTATTGTCTACAAGACAAAGTTCTCCGAGTGCGTGTTTCCAAGACGCCGTCGTCCGAATGCACTCTTTACGTGTGCACCGCATTCCTACAGCGTGTACTGTAAGCTGGCCTTCGACACCACACAGGCAGTCGCACCCAACAACAAGGCTGGCGATTGCGTTCCGGACGCGTAGAAGATTAGGTCCATGCTCACTGCATGCGGCACGGGGTCAGAGTTGCTAAGCCCTTCTTAACCTCGGCGGCGCCTCCAATTAGTCAGGCACTCGGGGGCCAGACCCACAATACCTTGTACAGCGGTCCCTTTCAAGGCTGGTCTGTGTGGACTCGTGTGACCGTCGGCGGACTGCCAACACCGTGCGCACAATGCCGACTTCCCGGAATCGGCACTCGCCCACCTGGCGCCTGCCGCGACGCGTCACCCAACACAGCGCGGTGCCTGTGACCCCACATAACACAGCAACTGTCGCCCGGCTGACATAGGGGGAAGTGAACCCCCTCTCTATACACAAAGCACGTGGCCGATTCGTGACACTTAAGAACACGAACAATCAGAGCGACTCTACAACGCCTTCCGGATTGCACACCGATATTTATGGCTGAACTACCAGCCGTTATCGTAGCTCTTCGAAAACTTCCTTTAAATTATTCAACTGTGGTTATAGTGACTGATTCACTGTCAGTGTGCACATCACTCACTTCATCTTCAGGCAGTACTGTAGCCAATACATTTAAGTTAGTAAACCCTCCAAACTTAAGCCTGGTGCGATTGGTGTGGGTTCCAGGCCATCGCGCTATATTCTTACATGAAATGACAGACACACTTGCGAGGATATCTCTTGATGGGCCATTTATGTTAATTATGCCTACTTATGCTTTTGTCATTGCGGCTAGGTTTAGAAAACTTTATCTTTCCAAGATTCTACAAAACTGAAAATCCAAACATTGGAATTTAATCATTTGCCCTTTTCATAGAATAATAAATGGCGTCTCGTACGAAAATTAGAAATCTCTATAACAAAATTACGCTGCCGCATCACACCATTCAAATTTTTACCTATATGCAGGCCTGGTCTGGCACCGTCGCCTCTGTGTCCTACCTACCAGGAACCTGGAAGCATTTATCACTTCCTACTAGCATGCCGTCGACTCACATATCAGAGGAAGAAATCCAAATTTTCATTCCGAAAATTGGGTATTTCTTTAATTACTCAAAATATCCACTCCGGGGCTTCTTCATTGGGCTTTAGCCGCACGAACAACTGCGTGGCCATTTGCGACTATCTCTATGACACAAGAAGGCTATCACGTTAATTCTTGAAATCAATGATCGGATAGCTCCTTAAGTTTCCGACTGTGTGTTCGAAATTATTCTAATAATACCACCAAACCCCCCCCCCCCCCCCCCCCCCCCGAAAATTTGCTGCTTATACATAATTACAAACATCCTTATTTCTAAATCTGCCAGGTAAATCTATTTCCTAATCATCATAAACGTTTTAATTCACCCTGATTTACGTTTCAGTTTAGGTTTTTCTCTCTCCCCCTCCCTTTAACCTCTCACCGCTGACTTCTTGGCCAATCTCCCGTATAGTGGGTAAGCGCCACGAATGAGTGTGTCTGTCAAGCAAGCAAGCGAGAAAATCGTATACGCGGCGCTGTTGTCGTCGTCTTCGCTGGCCACAGGCTACAGCGACGACTTCGAACGCACAGTGCTCGTAGTCGAGAATATTACGTTTCTGGTCTAGTTATCACGGACGAAAGAAAAAATAGAAAGGATGTGCATGAAACGACTGCTAAAGCTGTGCTTGAAGAACTCCAGAGGCGACGGCACTGCTATTTCTCATTGCTGTAAGCTCATCCCACGCTTGTTAACTTGGGTTTCCTTTCTTTTACATTTAAATGTACTCTAACTAAGCCCACGAGGGGCTCATGCCCCTCGGTGGGCATCTGCCATTGTCGTAGCGGCACAACCTGCTCTTCACTGCTGAAAAGGCAAAAGAAGGGGAGATGCGAGGAGCTGACTTATTTTCTCGGACTGATAATCGTCGGTAACACCCTAGATAAGAAAGAAGCGCAACAAACTCAATAGTGCACAAACATCACGATTAGTTGACCAGTTCCGAGATTTTTACGCGCTACCATAATGACAGACATGTTCCTACTTTTTTCCCCCCACTATTTCCATCATGGTAACTGCAGTCGCTGTCATCATCAAGCGGCGTCATCGGGAGGCAAGAAGATAAAGAAGGTTAAGAAAGCCAGAAGCTATTCGCCAGCGTCTTGCGCCAGTCTCCAGTACGGAATGTCGGGAAGCGTCGAAAAAGCGGAGGATGTGGAGGCAGCGGAGGCACCAGAAGGGACTCCTGGGTTGTCCTCGCCCGCTGTCCCCGCTCCCTTGGCCATGACCGAAATTGACGTGGAGCAAGTCCGACAACTTCTGCGGCAGCTGTACGAGCACCTTATGCGCCAGGTATGCCTGCCCCTAGGGGCGGCCGAAGTGCTTGACGCGAAAGTGGGGAGGTGAAGGGGGTACAGGGACGGGCGACTTGTCCGTCACTAAGCTTCCTGGCTGAGTGAGTTCGCTGCTGCATGCCCCTGCATCCTTTCCCTTTGTCTTGTAGTGCCTTCCTGTTACCCGCATTCCATCATCAAGTTAGCTAGTAAATTGTATGATTGCTTCTAGCCAGATTATATGGATTGACTAATGCAATAACTTTCCCTTCATTCCGACATCAGTTCTCCTGTCATGACGACCATGCTATGCCGCTTTCCTGATCTGCGAATTTCATGGTCTGGCCTCTTCTACTTTTTCCTTTTAATCTTGGCTATAGAATATCAACTACCGGCGTTTACTATCAAACCAATAATTCCACATCCTAATTTCTTAACGTTGCACAGGTCATACTAAGAAATTCAACGACGATTACGATACTTCCTAACGCGAAATTTGAGCGCATTAGGGAGTATTAGGGAGCATACGTGTTTTATTTTCGCGATATTTGACTGGCGCGGACAATCTGGCTCGTGCGACACGTTGCAACCAGAGCGAAGTGTGGCGCCACTGCCTCGCTAATTGGCAGATCGTGGGAGGCAGCGCCTGGGTGACGCGTGGGCGCGATTAGCAGCAGCCGCCGCACGCAGACCTCCGCTCATGCAGCGTCATCGGTGAACAGAGGACGCTGGCTGGCGCCATCTTATAGCCGTCGCCGACGCAAGGCTCGTCTTGCGCAGCGCTACGCTTTTCTTCTCACGCTTTCGCCGTACCCTCCTCCTCCGGTTTCCTCCTCGGGCTCTCTTCGCTATCGCCGTCTTTCATCGGCTGCGCTCCGCGTTCGCTCTTTCATCCTTCGCCGCGCTCGTTCGCTCGATGACGAGGGACGTCGACGTTCACCCCAGGAACGGGCACCTAAGAGCTGCGCTCCAAGATAACTGATTCGGGACGCTTCTGTCGGAAATGTCAACCGGTAATGGCTCGGCTCGGGATCTCAGCTGGAGCACACGACAGCGAATCAGTGGAACAAAGCACCGCTTAGTGGGAAGTGAAGCGGCGGTCACTGGTTTTACGTAGGCCCTGTTTGCAGCTATCATAATTGAAGACGCTACTCCTTACAGCGTGAAATTCTTTCCCTCAACACAATAGTCATTATTCTGTAGGCATTTTCTGTTTCTGTCACACAGTATGCCGGATATTTTCCTGCCAAGAACGTTACTCGCATCCACACTTTCATTACACGAATGCCTTGGGTACACGCGCGCACAGAAGGTAACTGGCCAACTAGTCATGTTGATAGGACAAAATTAAAACTCAAAGGTGCGTAATGTCTTCAAGATTAATCGCTGCAATCCACTGGCACATTTCCAGTAAGACGATTACGGAACGGGTGGCACCGAAACCGCGTAGCTTTTAAGTGTTGAGGAGTTTAAGTGTTGAGGAGTGTTAAGTGTTAAGCGTAGCTTGTAAGTGTCAAGTGTTGGCAAACAGTACAACTGTGTGCCAGTGAAGGGTTACTAACTCTGCCGCCCTGATGTCTCAGGTCATCACGCTCATCGTGGCCGTCTCCATATGCATGCTGAGCGTGAGCGTGCTGACGCGCGTCCTCCAGCAGAGCCACAACGACTACCTGCAGATGGGCTACATTCGCTTTCCGGAGGACGCTGGCGCGGAGACCGTCGTGCTTATGAACTCCTTCGGGAATGCCTTCAGCTTCCTCGTGATGATCGTGATCGTCAACTGCGCCTTGGTGCTGCTATACAAGAGGGGCCACTACAACATCATCAAGGCGAGCACACGTGATGCAACGCGTCGGGATAGCGTTCGCTGAGTTTCCATAGTTACCAGCATAGATCCCTTTCCCTATTCCTTAATTAACGTGCATCAGTGTGCGCAGCCATTCCGGAACACATGAAGTTTACCAACTGTCAAGCTGCTGGTCATATTCTTGGTCAAATGTAAATTATCAACGTCCTGTTACGTGCTGTAGGAGACTTCAAGGATTCGGTACAAAGTACGACGTATAATGCCAGATCGCCTGAATGTTTGTTTTGGTGTGTTTACAATCCTCAACACATGCTTTAGGAACCGCTTTCTATGCGTTGAACTGAATCCTGGGGTTTTACATCTGGGGTTTTACGTCCCAAGACACTGATTTGATTATGAGGCACGCCGTAGTGAGGGAACTCCGGATAAATTTTAAGCACCAGGAGATCTTTGGAGTGCCCCCAATGTACGGGACACGGACGTTTTTGCATTTCGCCTACCACGGCCGCGACTCGAACCCGCGACCTCGTGCTTAGCAGCGCAACACCATACCCGCTAAACCACCACGAGGGGTACTTTGTATACGTTAAAGGGGTTCGTAATAACTACATATATCGTAATAGCGAAGATACGATTTTCAATACCGTCGACGCATGAGAAACATTTAACGCGACGTTGAAGCTTTTTTTTTTTTTTAAGATCGGTTAATGAAGCATACAACGCAGTCCTAAGCGGTCACTCACTGTTCCCGAGTATTTGTTCGTTATTTGTGCGCATATGCAGGCCTGGATGATAACTGGAAGCGGCGTGCTGCTCTTCCTGACGGGCTACTATTACCTGGGCCGACTGGCCTTTTACTTCAACGCGCCGCTGGACCACCTGACGTGTTCGCTGTTCATATGGAACGTGGGCGTGACCGGCATCACGTCGCTGTACCACGACGGGCCGTTCCTGATGCAGCAGGGCTACCTCGTGTACATATCTGTGCTCATGGCCGTGGCACTGGAGGAGTCCTTCCCCGAGTGGACGTCGTGGATCCTCTTGGTGCTCGTTTCCGTGTGGGACATATTCGCGGTGCTCTGCGTCCTGGGCCCGCTCCGGATCCTGCTCGAGACGGCCAAGGAGCGAAACGAGCCGCTCTTCCCGGCTCTCGTGTTCTCCACTTCCTCCGCGTGGTGCTACGCCATCGGCGGTCGCTCGGCGAGCCTGACGCGCGGCGCCCGCTCGTCCCGCGACATTGCTGCCGGCTCGAATCACTCGCTCGCCGACAAGGAGCTCCTACCCACAGATTCGACGTCCGATCCTCCAAATCGGAGGGGAACGCTGACTTCCGAGTGCGCCGATCGCACGAGCAAAGCTGCGGTTTCGCTTCGCTCCTGCCTCGAGGAGGCTGCGGACGACTCGCGGTTGGCCTCAGCGTTCCGGGAGCGCGCGGACTCGACGGCTTCGCCGAAGAAAGAAGACAACTTGCTCCGATTTAGCGATCCAAAGGAAGCCAACGATCCGCCCGGCTCGACTGATAAGGCGCGAGAATGTCGGAACGAGTTCGATGCGAAGACCTCCACCGGGTCGACTCCGAATTCTGCGGCCGCCGGTTCTGTCGTCCCGGAGAATCGCGGAGAGTCGCACGCGGCACGGCCGCACCAGTACCGCGACGAAGGCGGTGCCGCAGACAGGGAGGACGCCCCGTCACCGCTGTTGGCTCCCACCACTGGCGTTCACAGGTGCCGCCATCACGGCAGAGCCCACCGGCGCCGAGATGAACGGCGCCAGGCAGAGCGGGAATCGGGGGACGATGTGTCGGGCAACCAGGGAATGAAGATGGGCCTGGGAGACTTCATCTTCTACAGCGTGCTCGTGGGGAAGGCGTCGCGACACGGCACCGCGCTGACGGTGATCGCCTGCTACGTGGCCGTAATCGTGGGAATCCTGCTCACCCTCTCCCTGCTGGTGTATTTTCAGAAGCCGCTGCCTGCGTTGCCGTTCTCGATCGGCCTGGGTATCGCGGCCTACTTTTCGAGCTTTTATCTCGCCGAGCCTTTCATCGATGTCGTCGACGGGACCGTTTTCTAACTATAGCGGTCGCTTGCAGCTGTGGCGGCCAACTTGCTTTTTTTTTATAGAGAATAGCAGTGAGATAGATATACGATCAAGTTAAGCAGTAAACCGAGAACGACCTCAATTTTTGTCATTCTTCGTTGTAAAAGGGGAGCCCTTAAAGCGTTCACGCTGCCCGAAGTTATCGTTTGCTATTTATAAGCTTCTTATATGTGTCCAGAATATTCATTTTCTGAAATGGCATAGGTATAGCTGGACTAACGTTAAATAAGATCGTAAGTCGTATGGTCAACGCGAGGCTTCGAAAGGTGAAAGCTTTTGTTTGTCACGCTCAGTTCGTATTTTCAAAGACCATATGCGCCATCATTGGCAGGTATTAGCTAGCTTCTGTGCAGTCTAGAAAGCGATAAAAAAAGAAATAAACACAGAAACACGCATAAAGACCTTGTTTCGCAGTCAGTTTACATGATTGCCATTTTTAAAGGTGACAAGTTGCTGTTTCAGCTCTGCTGATCATGGTATAATTCTCAGAAATAACACTCGATCTTAACCAGCGTCTTCACGTCACTTAGATAATACTTGCAACGTGTGAGCACGCTTTAAACTCAGAAAACTAGGTTGACGTGAACACGCTCTGCAGCATGAAAGCAAGTGAGATGAGGAAACAGGGAAGACGAGCGCTTGTTCCATTTCGCTGCCTCTCTTGTGCATCGGACGTGTGTTCAATCCTACTTTAAGCACACACTACACACGAGCTAGTCCAAGAAGTTCTTTTTGAATTTATGACATTACTTGAAGTTAAAATAAATGGTAAGCAAACATGGTGCAGTCATAACTTTAACGGGGTCGGCTCATTACGTCCTTCGGTAGCGCTTAGCGAAATTACGTAGAGTTGACGAAATAGGGATAGCATCTACTGCGCTCAACTGTTTTGTTTTATCAGTGCAGGTGACGCATAACTTGAGCTGGCGAGCAACAGCTAATTTCTGGAGTTTTACGAGCAACACCACGATCGGATTACGAGTCAATTGGAATCAAGTTTCACCACTGAGGGTTCTTGAACGCGCAAATGCCTTAAGTACACGAGCGCTTCTGCATTTCGCCCCCGTCGTAATATTGCCGCCGCGGCCGAGGTCGAACCAGCAACCTCGAGCTCAGCAGTTCCACGCCTAGCCACCGAGCGGCCGCGGCGGGTCTAGCAGGCAACAGCATAATACCAACGAGGCACCGAATTGATGATGGTTATTCCATAGACATTATTCCAGACCAGTGATTAGCCTTGAAACTGGCGATTGAACGAGAGCGAAAGTGTATAAGACTATTAAAACGATAAATATATATCTTTTAGAGCGCAGCTCTTTGGCGTCCGTTCCTGGGTTTCGCGTCGTCGTCGGCCTCGTAACCAGCTCCGCCCCCCTTTCATCCCCCCAGCGCTAGCAGCGACCGACTGATACCGCTGGATGCCGCTGACGCCGCTAGAGAGTCAAGATAACGTGACTGCATAGAACACCGTCGCCGCCATGCAGAAAGAGGAGGAAAGGGTCCCCCCCCCCTTTTCTTGTGTGGCGGATAGGGTGCTCTTCAGTTGCCGACGCGCCGGTTATTCGTTGTCCCTGAAACCAACTCCGCAGCTGGGGTTGACTCACTATCGGCGTCAGCGGCATCAGTCAGTCGCTGCTATCTCTTCCCTCCTCCCTTTATCGTGTTGTCCGCTTGCTGCGCGCGCTTCTGCCCCTATCGTTTGCCGCTGGGTGTACACGCCGCCCCCCTCCCCCCTCTTCCTGCGAGTCTCCGGTTGTCAAAGCGCCGGCTCGAACTTAATTCCTTTCATCGCTCCTCCTCCAATGCAACCCCTGTGCGGTGGCAATCAGAGAGCCAGATCGGTGGCGGCGGATGTGTATATGTGCACCGCCCGAGCCGAAATTGCCGCTGCCGTTCGCCCTGTGCGGTGGCAATCAGAGAGCCAGATCGGTGGCGGCTTGACATAAAGACAAACAGCAATTTCCTAACACTTATGCGGGAGAACATCCCGTTCCTCTCGCTCGTAACGCGTCCCACGGCTGTGACAACCTCGCGAGGCACTTGTATAGATCTCGTCTTTGAGAATCAAGCATTGGTGTACCAAGTCGAACATATATCAGTCTATTTCTCCGACCACAAAGCTTCCTTCATGACTGTCAAGAACTGTTAGTGGAGTCTTTGTTAAAGGAATACGTGTGAAAAATAAAGAAAAAATTCTGTGATAGCGCATACATGTGTTGCTCGATTTCTTTGCCTCAATCTATCGAAAAGGTGAAACAGCTTACTTGCTGCGCTCAAATTTCGCATTAGGAAGTAACGTAATCGTCGGTAATTTTTTTAGTGGCCGCTGGCAACTGATGCAAGCAATGCAGTCGGGGGTGGATTGTTACCTTTTTTTTTTAAACTGTCCTCTCTCAAATGTGGACGTGAAAAACCTTCCCTCGTTGCCCACACTTTGTTATTGGCACGTGGCCTAAAAATGAAATCCAAGACTCTAATCACACGTGCAAGCGTTAAAAGTGTTAGTGATATAAATTTCAGTGTTACTTTCGGTGCAACCCGGTAAGCCACTTTCTCGATAGTAAAGTAAAATAAAGCCGAACAACTTCTATATTGCAGAACACTAGTATGTTTTACTGCTTTCTGTGTCTTTTTTGAATGATAAAAAAAATTAAACTGTGGGGTTTTACGTGCCAAAACCACTTTCTGATTATGAGGCACGCCGGAGTGGGGGACTGCGGAAATTTCGACCACCTGGGGTTCTTTAACGTGCACCTAAATCTAAGTACACGGGTGTTTTCGCATTTCGCCCCCATCGAAATGCGGCCGCCGTGGCCGGGATTCGATCCCGCGACCTCGTGCTCAGCAGCCGAACACCATAGCCACTGAGCAACCACGGCGGGTTTGAATGATCAGAGCGCGCTACTTCTGAACAGTTATAGCGATTGCGGCCGAGCAGGAGACGTATTGAACTCCGCAGTGGGCGCGCACAGATTCCTGCCTTTTATGCGCCGTGCTCTAGCGTGTGTGCAAGTTCGTAATCATGAGTGCTTCACAAGCAGAAATAAGCCATCTGAATGCAAATAACCGCTCACCATGGACCCCGATGGCGTACGTGAACGGTGGAGGTGATAAATCGGCGCCTGCATGACACATTATGTATCTAGCAGCACAAACTTCTACAGGTTATTTGAAAAGCATGTTAATGTCATTGTTGTGAATAATCTGCGAAGTATACGTCGTCAAGAAAGAACAATTGCCTCGAACCACGTTTTTTTTTTCTGCAGAACAACTGGAGCTTATGTATCTACTTACGATATTTTAATGCGCATAAAAGGAAGCGAGAACTGCAGCCGAGCTCAATGAAGAATAATAGTTAGTAGTGTACAGCATTATGTTGGCTGAAACTATAGAAACGAGGCGTTGTACTGCGACCCGCACCGTTTTGAAAGGGGTCTCATCTTGACTTGAATCTTTCGATCTATGGAACAACAAAGATGAATCGCGCGCGTCGGAGCATGCGCGTGATTCGCATGCAGGCGGCACCTTTTGGCGGCTGAGTTTTGTTCGAAACTCATTACTCTTCTCGCATGTCAGTCATTCTTTCAAGGAAACACCTTGTCGTGTCTTTCGTCTCCAGCACTGTAGTTCGATCGTGTATATTGGTTTCCGTGGGTGCCGCTGGCGTAGTCGCTACCACATGCGTGGCTTCTTCATTGACGATTGGTCCCACGAAAAAAGATGATTCGTAAGGTAGAGACACTTTGTTGTGGCTTCCCGGCTCGCGAAAGACATAAAGCGTGGGTCCCACCAAATTGGCGGCGTCAGCGTCGCTATTTGTAGTGTAGCCGAGAACAGTATCACTCATAGACGTAGAATCTGAATGGGTAAATATATCGATAATAGCCTGCGATATAATGGTATTTAAAGGAGCACTCCTTTCATGTGCATTCGCTCGTTCAACGCCAATTTGTAAAATGTTTTGTCATCTGGTACTTCTGATTTCGTTGCTCAAAGTGCCAGGAGTCGAGGTTTGGGTCGATTCATTAATTAGGCTGTTAGAGTCGTTGCTTAACGAGGGAGCATCGGTTTCCACCGTGATGTCTTGCGAATTCATTTTGTTGAAGTGTTGGACGAGGTCCTACGACTGGTTCATGGTCTCAGTGAACGTGACGAGATCGGTCAAGGCGGTAACGACGAACGCTTCCTCTGTGCGGTCTGCAGGCGTACTGCTCGTAGCGCTGGTCGCTATGCTTTCGTTCGCATATTCTGTTAACTCGATGTGGTTATCCGTAGGTTGCGTGTCATTCAATGACACGTCGTCGGCAACCATAGGCTGTGCAGTGGTTTCTGCGGTGATCGTGAAATTTTCATGCATCGATGCGGTTCCTCTGTCAGTTGAAGACGACACGTCGTCGGCAGCCGTAGGCTGTGCAGTAGTTTCTATGGTGATCGTGAGATTTTCATGAATCAATGCGGTTGCTTTGTCAGTTGAAGACAACACGTCGTCGGCAGCCGTAGGCTGTGCAGTAATTTCTGCGGTGATCGTGAGATTTTCATGAATCAATGCGGTTGCTTTGTCAGTTGAAGACGACACGTCGTCGGCAACCGTAGGCTGTGCAGTGGTTTCTGCGGTGATCGTGAGATTTTCATGAATCAATGCGGTTGCTTTGTCAGTTGAAGACGACACGTCGTCGGCAACCGTAGGCTGTGCAGTAATTTCTGCGGTGATCGTGAGATTTTCATGAATCAATACGATTGCTTTGTCAGTTGAAAACGACACGTCGTCGGCAGCCGTAGGCTGGGCAGTAATTTCTGCGGTGATCGTGAGATTTTCATGAATCAATGCGGTTGCTTTGTTAGTTGAAGACGACACGTCGTCGGCAACCGTAGGCTGTGCAGTAATTTCTGCGGTGATCGTGAGATTTTCATGAATCAATACGATTGCTTTGTCAGTTGAAAACGACACGTCGTCGGCAGCCGTAGGCTGGGCAGTAATTTCTGCGGTGATCGTGAGATTTTCATGAATCAATACGATTGCTTTGTCAGTTGAAAACGACACGTCGTCGGCAGCCGTAGGCTGGGCAGTAATTTCTGCGGTGATCGTGAGATTTTCATGAATCAATGCGGTTGCTTTGTTAGTTGAAGACGACACGTCGTCGGCAACCGTAGGCTGTACAGTAATTTCTGCGGTGATCGTGAGATTTTCATGCATCGATGCGGTTGCTTTGTCAGTTGAAGACGACACGTCGTCGGCGACCGTAGGCTGTGCAGTAATTTCTGCGGTGATCGTGAGATTTTCATGAATCAATGCGGTTGCTTTGTCAGTTGAAGACGACACGTCGTCGGCGACCGTAGGCTGTGCAGTGGTTTCTGCGGTGATCGTGAGATTTTCATGAATCAATGCGGTTGCTTTGTCGCTTGAAGACGACACGTCGTCGGCAGTTGCTGACTCTGCGGTGGTTCCCATACTCCCCGTGGCTCTTTTGTACACGTTCGCGAGCGTGAAATCACCGTGTAGCGTTGTCTGTTGTTGCTGTTCTTCGACGGCCACCGTGTCGGCTACCGCGTCGGAGGTCACGGCGGTCGACGAAACGCTGACGTTGCTTTTGTCGATGAGCATGACGAAGTACAGCAGGACACCCACGACCAGGGTAGCGCACACGGCGATGAGAGAGACGAAAAAGGCCAGGGCCTTGGTCGACGTCCTCGAGGGGCTTCTCTCGTTGGTGGGAAAAGGCGTCAGCGGTTGCGTTGGGGTCGCCTTTTTCGCAGGCCGCTTTCATACGCCGTGGAAAAGATCGATGATGATGATGATGATGATGGCCTCAAGTTATGGCTCATACCCACACTGGGGGATTGGCCAAGAATTGCGTGCTGAAACGTTCACCTATTCTTTTGAAGTGCTACTTATTCGATGAGAAAAAAAAATATCGAGTACCTTCTTCTTCTTCCTTCAGAATTTTGCCACGTACCCAGGAGAGGGGGGGGAGGGATCGGCCATGGTTCTCAATGGAAGGATAATGTGAAGTTCTTGCTTCGTGTTAACTTATTGATCTGTACTATGTATATTTAATTAGTAGTGATTATAAATTATTTGTCTGTTTTCTTGAATAGTGGTCACGCCAATTTTTACGAAGATGCTATACTGCGAAAAGAACACGATTCAGTGTTAATAATGAGGTTAAAGGTGTTTAACATGAGAGTCTCCCAGTAGCAACGATCTGCTCATGCACAATCTAGCAGACTTCCTTTCGGGCTCGACCAAGGGTATTTGCCCCAGAAGATAAAATGTTAATCACCGAGAGTGGAAGGCCCATACGCAATATGGGCTGCTCTAAGTAGGTCTTTCTTTCGGGAAACACATTTTCGGCAAAAGAGGAAGAAATGGTCCAGTGATTCTACATTTCCACATGACGCACAAAGGTTCGTACAGATTTGGCTGCGGTTGATGTCATAATAGCGTAAGGAAAACTTCGCGTTGCCGAGAGGGTTAAGACCGGACGTTCCAGGGGAACGCTAAATGTTCGGAATCCGGTGCAGCAAGGAGGGGCACATGTTTTTTACCAGGACCTGTTGTCTCCTTCGGAATATTGTCACCGCCAGCAGAGTAAGGTTGGGTATAAAGGAACTTACTGGCCCACCAAGCGCTGCCTTTGCCAAGCTATCTGGAATCTCATTAAGTACTAGTCAACTATGTCCAGGTATCCAGAAAAACCCGATTTCTTTAACGTGATGTGGAATAAAGAAGTGTAGCGATCGGTGAAATAGTGAATTATTTGTGCTTTTTAGCGACATAAGAACTGACAGGTAGTCTGCGAGCAATATTATGCGACACATTTTTCTCATATGGCCAGAATCCGGCCACATAAATTGGAGTGTAATCGGAAGGACGGATAGCAAAGCTCCGTGATAGTGTTTCAGAGCAAATGCCTATCGCTGATTTCTCATCTTTTCGGGAGGCGTCCATGGACACTCATTGTACGAGGAAAAATCTTCCAAATACTCATTAAAGAGTCCGACTAGCGCCTGTTTGGCTATGAATTTAGCATTATTCGGAAAGACGTATTCAAACTTACAAGTATTACATGTCTTTAAGCATGGAATGCTTTTACATTCCGTTGTCGGCGACCTTCAAGTGACACTGAGCAAAAAAAAGCCAGAGGCGTTATCTGGGTACTCAAACGAGAACATCCGGGCAAGTTGCGAGAACAAAACGAGATCATCCGGGCAACCAGTCAAGACCGCATTACATACGCTAGCTACTTCCCAAACAACTTACAAAAAATATTGCTTCCGAGTTAATAATAATAATAATAATATTTGAGGTTTTACGTGCCAAAACCACTTTCTGATTATGAGGCACGCCGTAGTGGACGACTCCGGAAATTTTGACCATTTGGGGTTCTTTAACGTGCACCTAAATCTAAGCACACGGGTGTTTTCGCATTTCGCCCCCATCGAAATGCGGCCGCCGTGGCCGGGATTCGATCCCGCGACCTCGTGCTCAGCAGCCCAATTGCTTCCGAGTTCTTTCAAATGCTTGTTCACAGTATCACTCAAGCTGTAACTTTTAGCACGCTGAAGTTTTATTTTTCGTTTGCAATAGGGGAGGGGGTTGCGATGTTCGAAATGGATGCAGGGCACTATACACTTGATTGTCATCTTTTGGCGCTGAGACAGGGTTGCCTGTGCGCCGAGGTTCTGTCTGTGACAGGAAACTATTGCGTCATTGTGGACCAGTGCACAGTATGGCGTGGTGCGGTACGGTGGGATGGGATGTGCCGTTGCGTACATGGACTGCACCTATTTTGAGATTGTGGCTACAGTATCATCTCAAACCAATCTGATTTGCCGGTAGCCATTTCATGCTTACATCTACTCTAAAATACGGGAGGGCCAGCGTTTTTATTGAAGTGACGTATTGAACTGATCGTAGATTAAGGTTTATTTTTGCTAAACGACTGCGTAAACACGACCTGGGGGAGCTTGTATCTTGGCCACATAGAATAAAAAAAGAATAGTGTCGGTTTTGCGACGAACACCGGCCAACTTGTCCCTGGAACATGTTCGTATGCTCTAAGAAAAGCTTTCACTGTTAACAGCTGAAATCTCGACGCTAAAATCTTGTATGTTTGCTTCTAGATACAGCACAGAGTTCGAAACATACTTAGAGACGCCAAGACACTGACGTAGAGCCCTTCTCTCTACTATAAGTAAAGGTTGCAAGTTATAGTTTGGAGAGCCAGATATCAGCACGCAACCAAATTCAAGAACGAATATAGGCTACCACGCGGAAGCGAATACTTCTGCAGCACGTGCCTCGGTCGGAAGCTCAGCCATAACGAAAGCACGCCTATAATTGTGGTGGAAGTCGGTGAAACTGTCGCGCATATTTATGGGTATTGTGAAGATCTTGAGTGCGTTTGTTTTCCGATTATTCTTCTTTTCTATCTCACATTCGTCTAGGACACTAACACAAAGTTCACGAGTTACAATGGGTACATTTGCCGAATACTATGATCAAGACCATCACCACCGTCGTCACCATAATCATTATAGCAGGTGATTTGGCCAAGGAGATACGAAAATTCCAATAATCGTTCTGGCGCCGACGAAAACACAAAGAAAATAAAAAAAAACGGGAAGATAGTTAACCAGTGAAGCTGAAAGGTGAGCCCCCTGTGTTTATTACTGGGTTAATTTCGACGTTTCGTAAAACGACGGCTTGGTAGGCTGCCGGATCCCGGGTCCACAGTTGCTGCTTGCGCTCGGCTGCACGAGCCTATTCATGTGCCCGGGCTGCAGCATCGGCACGGCCTAGACGAGCTCGTTCCCGGTTCTGCTTGCGGCGTTGCTGATCGAAAGCTGCCTGCTCCTAAAGAGTACGTATGGCGCGTAGCCTACCCATCTCGAAGCCGGAGAGAAACTGCTATAGACACACGCTCGGCTGTGACGGAGAGAAACGACGTTACTACTGGCGCAGTCAATCGTGCGTCCCTCTCTCTCTCTCAGCTTTGCTGTAATAATGCCTATTAATGAACTTAAGCGAAATCTAAAATTGATTTTATTCAGTGATCAACAACTGCGCTCTGTTAAATTTTTTAAATGTGTGCGATTCATGATAATTTTCATGCTAACCACTGAAATTTCTGACGCTGTTCTTTTCACTACCAATTTCATGATCTTGGCCTTTATTATTTGTTCACTATAATAATTTTTAACTCCGTTAGTATAGGAGACCTCACCTGCGGTTAGTAACCTTGTCGCCTTCTTTTGCATATTCTTCTGTATACCACTGTACTGTTGTATTCATAATAAACATTAATGAATTTAAAGACTGATTGAAAAACAAACCTCCACTCACAAGAAAGAAAAAGAACCAGGTAATTATACAAGTACAAGAATGGGCCGTGCATTCTGCGCATTATTCTACGTGCATTCTGCGCATTCCGCTGTTCGTGTTTTTTCTTCTTTTCCCCATTAACAAAAAGCGTGAGTGGTGAAGTAAGTTGATTTTGTTGTGGCAGTTTCCGCATATGTGTCGAAAGGTGAAATCTCCGAGCAATTGGTAGCGCGCAAACACAGTCACTACACGTTTGCCTCAGCCTTCCACGGAGCGCTTCTACAGCCGGAGCTGTAATAATGACTCGAGACTATCCGATCACGGCGTACGTTACCGCCGACACGCTAAGAACGCTTATCCGCCACATTTCGTGGATGAAATCGAACAATATTGCTTGTCGGCCCGAACGACGACCATAGGTCATTCTCCACCATTGTCAACACTCATCGTGCCTCCCTGCCATCCGGCTTCACGCCCTCTCAGCAAATTCACAGTCATGTTTTTGGTGTCTACAACAACCGGAAGTGAGCGTTTTCATCCAAGGGATACGAAAGAAGGCTGGTCTGTCTACTTTTATACTGAAACAAACTCTGGATTGTTTGCAAGCTTTGAGTCCACACATACGCGATGGTTCTTCCTATTACACCAGCTCCACCGGCGCAGTGGTTATCCCATCAAGATAAGCAGCATCAAATACAATATTTCTCATATCACAACGTCGATGGGTTCGAAGCTTGTTGCCCTCCGAGGCGCCGTTGATTATATTAGCCAACCAGCTAATCGGTGGACGATAGTCTGCGATTACAAGGCAGCTCAGTGTATGTTGTCATTGTCATGTTGTCAGCTATTTGTCGCAGGTCTTGTAAACAACTCGTGTCGGTGACATGAGAAACAGACCACTACGTGATCGCGCAAGTAGACAACGTATTTCAGTGGCTGTCGCATCATTACATCTCCGGCAACGACCTCGCCGACGGAACTGTTTGGAAAGAGAATGAAGGAACAAGTTTTGTTTCTATACCTTTGTCGAGCACTGACGCACCAGTGCAAGCTAGTACATGATTTAACAATATAGAAGTGACAAGCGCAAGATTTTACTCACCTTCGTTTGCAAATACTCGAACATTCTGTGCAACTGCGCTTGTTACCTAGTTTTCCCCAAAGTGAAGAAACAGTAATTTATTGCTTTCGCCTGGGCGTTGCGTTCACCGATGAATACTCATTTCTGACTCGCAATGATCGCGGCAGCGCGCACTGCAGTGCCTGTGGTGGCCAAGAAACTCTAGGACACCTTCTGTCCTTTAAAAATGACAATCATTCTACTTTGAGAAGATGGAATGGCAGCGAAAGCTTACGACAGTCAAAGCTCTCAAACGAACAGTAAAGTGCTTTCGCTGCCATTCCATCTTCACAGAGTGGAATGGTTGTCATTTTCTGCGTTGCGAGTCTGGCCTCGTTGCTCGTTCGGAGGTGCCCGGCCTCGCGATTGTCGTTTTCGTTCAGCATCGCGGGAACGTTCTTCGTCAGTGGTCGTTTCGCGCCGGCGCCGTTTACATTCTCGTTGCTGCTCCCTCCGACGCTCCTCGTATGCATGTTCTTCTTCCGGTGTACGAACTATACGTGCCCGCCCCATCGATAACGTAGCTATTTTTAGCGCCGTTACCTCTCCTACTTATGCACTGCGATAACCTTGACGTCACTATATTGTTCACGGCGAGCGTTCTAATCTGTTCCGCATTTTGACATTTGTGCCGCCGCACTGCACCCATATGGGTTTGTGAGAAATCGCTAAGTCCGTTTCTGTTGCCGGACGCCGAAAAGAATAGGGAAGGTCAGTCCACATATAGCTTTCGCTGTAAAATAAAACGCTTGCCCTCTGCAATGCTTTAAACCAGCCTGACAGAAAACCTTTCTCGTTGGACAAGATTCTAAGACCATGATCTCGCGAATCACAGCTGCAGAAGGTTACAAAAGCGCTGCTGCAATTCCTGAAGGCAACCGGACTGAGCGACGGTCTGCGATAAGCGCTGAATATTTGACCACGTCGGTGACATCAACATCAGTTGACTTTCGTTATCTTAATGCCTTACTCCCATTTCCCCAAGTGCACGATATATGTACCCAACCGGATGCAGTACTGGTTAGCCTCTCTGCCTTTCACTTATCAGTCTCTTTATTTTTCACAACAGCACAATTTCAACGCCTTCTTATCCCATTTGATAAAAAAATAAAGATAAATCGCATATTGCGTTTATTATTATCATGTTTATTATTGATCATGTTTTACTGCATCTGGGAAGTTTTTGCCTTGCTCAAAAAACACAAGTCTTTCGGAACCCCTTCTCTATTATGCAAACAGTTACTAAGGGGATCATTAAACCGCATTCAAAAACAAACCGCGTTATTAAGAAGGAAAGAGCATTCGCAAAAGCGGCATCGCTGTTTCACCGCTTCTCGTCGAGCTGTTCCAGGCTGGACGTGCTGAACCAGATGTTTCGTGAACCTGATCGCCTGGCTTCGATTCACGAATGTCAACCGCATATTTCAGGTGAGCCGTAGGATTCGCAGGCAGGTCTTTTGTCCGGAACCTGATAATATGTTCACCTTCAGAAGCGTTGCTCGGTGCACCGACGCTCGCATTGTAGTTGGTAGCGACGTCACTGGGATCGGTGTAGTTAGTTCGCGCACTGTTTTCTGCGAAGGCCACTTTCCTTACGGCTGGTGTACGCCTGCCTGTATCCGCATCACAACCGTTTGAGCTTGTTGGCGTTTCGAAAGTAACCGTTTCTTCGTGCAGGCCAGCAAGCACTTCAAAGACGTCTTGTCGGAATCCTGATGAACTGAACCTTGCAGAGTCGTTATTTGTAAAATTGGCTGCGGGAGCACCACTGTCGAAAGAGACGCCCTGTAACGCGTCGCTTGGAACCTCCAGATCGACCAAGGTTTCAATAATCGCGATCTCTTCCACTTTAGTTCGCCCCGCGTTTGCCCCTGCATAGTCTTGCAGACCTGTGATGCCCGTAGTGTTGCTAGAGACGTCCGCATCGAGTCGTCTGTTCGAATCGTACGGTGTGGAAGCACCGTCCGAATGCAAGTCACCGGCGATCGCCGACGGGAAGGTTTCCTTATGGCGACGGGCCCTGCCACTGACCCTGCTCGTGGCTCCGTCTGTGGGCACGGCCGAATCGGTGCTGCCGTTCTTCGCAGCGCCCTCATGGTCGTGTCCCTCGGACGTCGAGCCATGCGTCGACAAGCGGCGTCGACGACGTCGGCGCCGCTTGTCATCGTCGACGTCGTCGTCGGGTGTCACAGAGCGCGGTGAAGCGACGGCGTGGCCCTTGTCGGCGAGCGAGAGGAACACGTAAACCAGGAGAGCCGCGACGAGGACGACGCACATGGTGAGGAGCGCCCCGAAGAAGGCCAGAGCGGGCATCCCCCTGATTGCGCGTAGCCTGCTCAGCAAGGCATGTGTGGGCGTCTTCGTGCTGACGTAGCTCTGGGTGCTGGACCCAGTCGTGGTCAGCATATCCGGCGGCGTACTTTGAGCGAAGACGCAGTTGGCGGCTTGTCGAATGACGGGCAAGGAAATAACCGTGACGGTCACAGACTCGTGCTGGGAACGTGGCGTTCCTCTTAAGTTTCGGGGTCTAGACACCGAAGTACTTAGAGCGAGGCGATTGCCAGTCTGCGGCTCGGATGATCTTCTTTTTTCTCTTCTTGAATTAATGCTTGCACGTGACATGTGCACATGCCCTCATGGCTTCCCCAGCTTCACCAGCGCCACAGCAAAAAAGAAATAAATAAAAAATAAAAAAAGAAGGAAATAACTGGCAATGCCGAATTACTTTTAGATTGCCGACATCTATTTACTTTACCGTGATATCCTGAAAGAGACAGACAAACAAACGAAGTGCAATTTGACGGAACGCTAGTTTTTATTACAAACACAACACTGGGGATGCAATAACTTAATTAATCAGCAAATAAAAATTATGTCTAATTAATTATATTTATTAGATAATTACCTGAATTATGAGTTCTTGCGTGCCGAAGCCATCATATAGTTATGATGCACGCCATAGCTATAGCGACTCCCGATTAATTCTGAACACTTGGAGTTCCTTTCACGTGCACCTTAATATAAATACACGAGTGTTTTTGCATTTTTCTCTCGTTGAAGAGCGGCACTGGAAAGCTCGAAGCGAATAAACTAAAGAAAAAAACCCAGAGCCATAGATTACTTTTCCGTAAAGGTAACAAATAAAGTAAAAACATTACAGTACTTTTCTGTGTGAATGAGTACCACATATATATTGTCACCGGTTTTGCCCACCGAAAGACCGTGCGACCAAAACCTGGTGCTTGGCTTCCCCTCAAGACTTATCGAATATGTGAAATGCAGGCGGATGTCACTCGCTCACACTTTTTGAGAAGCGCTAACTGGTTGAAAGGCGCTGCACAATAAAAAAATACAGACTTGCACGGGAAAGCTGCAAAATTATTTTTTTCGCATGAAAAAGAAAAGCAAAGTTCTGTTCACAAAGTACAGGACATGATGTCGAGGTACTGAATGAAAGGTTTATTGGCGCAATGCAATGCAGGATTGTGAGCTGATGTCACCCACCTTGAGTGAATTGGTGAAATCACTTATACGCCTTATTTGTGTCGCCAGAGCGATACTCAACTGCAATTCTAGGATACCGGCGAGTGTACACCCTAAGTATGGGTGCTCATCGGGATTACACTGCATCAAGTCTGCTTGAACGCCTTGCAAAGTAAAAGAAGGTCCTCATGCTTTCCCGTTTCAATACGTTGTCTAGCGCAAATACGTGCAGCTCAGGCGTATGTTGTGCCAAGCTTATCAAAAGAGCACAATATATGCGGCCCACAACAAACTGCAATTTGGTTATTGTGGCATCAAAAAGGCCCTATCTAGGCATTAGTTGAAGCATATGTGTTTTTTTTTGTTCTTTCAGACTAGTATCTAGGGACTTTTGGCCAGCGGCTTCATTCTTGGAGTTGCATCATTTGGATTAGATACGAAGAACTTTGCTCGAATAGTCCTCGGACAGGGACAAATACGTTGTGCAGAAAATGGTCACAGCAGTTATCTTCCATAAGCGCATAGATAGCAGAACAGTGCTGGCGATATTGGCATGTTCAGTGCGAGCTCACTTACACTGTCACCACAAAACGTGTTGTTCATTGGGTTCGTGTATTTCGTCCTTTTTTGCTTGTCTTACTGAGACCGCTTGCTTACTATATTTTTGTGACGGAACAACACTAATTATCCTGTGCAACCACTACTTAGGCACAAAAGTAGGTAACTGTAAGACCTCTGCGAAGGTTATAAAGACAGTCCTGATGTCTCTACTACTGACTGCTGTACAGTAGTACACATCGAAAATTTGTAGATTAAGCGATAACTGCAAAGAATGTACTGCATACAGTGAGCAGGAACATTGACATTTACAGCAGCATAATTTGAATACGTGTAACGGAGCACGTAAAAGATATTGCAGTTTGCGGTGAACATATTAAACATGACTCCAGAACCAACGAGCTGCATTACTTAATCTCGGAGGTTATCATATATTCTAGTTACATAGACATGAACGTGGTGACTATTACTACGTGAGACATCTGTGCTTAAGAGGAACACTGTGATGATGTGAGAGCACTGAAATAACAGTAGCTTTCAAAGATTGAACAGTGAAACGTTCAAACGTCGCTACACCAAACAAAAGAATTTCGACAAGGAGTTACATCCCAAACCACGGCTTTCTCGCAACTAGTTCAGGTGACAACACAATTAGGCCGAGCAAATAAGAACATACTTGTTGATGTTTTCAATCGAGATCTTGACACAGATATATATATATATATATATATATATATATATATATATATATATATATATATATATATATATATGTGTGTATGTGTGTGTGTGTGTGTGTGTGTGTGTGTGTGTGTGTGTGTGTGTGTGTGTGTGTGTGTGTGTGTGTGTGTGTGTGTGTGTGTGTGTGTGTGTAGACGCAGAAGTCGTGTGCTTCATACGCACTACTATAAAGATTACAAAACGTTTTCATTGAAATGGCGTGTGGCTCGTAAGCTGTGACTGACTCTGAGCTTCTAAAATAATGTTTGCAAATGTGGTTTTCAAGCCTGTAACTTCAGCACGTAGTAAACAGTGTTTCTTTTCTTTTGAAGTAGTTTCGAGCAAATCATTACACGACAGAACGCGAATGAATAAACGACAAGAATAGGGTGGGGATTGATCCTCGTGTGTTTTTAAAGGCAGATTTTTAACATGTTGTCCCCTATTCTTCCAAAAGATCTGTGGTGTTTTGCTAAATAACAGTAACCTATGATGGAATGCAACATTTCTGTGAGTAAAGACAGCAGGTTATGGCTGTAAGTTCTATGGACAACATCGTAGCAAGTGCGATGATCAGAACAGCAGTTGAGGCGTGCCTGCAAACTACCATGTTATGGTTTTCCGTGTGCTTTGAAGAAGTATTAGGACCCGGAGTCTGGTATGTCAGTTTGCTTTACATACGCCCTTTAAAGGGCCGCTCACAATGCAGGGCACTGTAGAGAGACAAGCGCGGTGCATGGAGAATGCGCCGACAATCGTGTCTGAAACGCACCAAACTGCTGCATGGTGCAAAAGCAGCTGCAATTTTAAACCAAAGCCAGTTCACCCTTCTTCCCCGATGGAGCCCCGTTACCTGCCAGAGAATCATGGTCCCGTGCGTAAACTCCTCTACGGGGGACGCTTTGCCTGCAAGGTGACTGATTATGGGATGTGCAATCACATAATATATAATCGTATAATATGTAATCATATAATATATAATCATATAATGCAGAGTGCGCGCCACTGGATGTGCGCCATACAGTAAAAGAAAAAAAAAGCAAGCCAGGCTCGTGGTATAAATATGACGCGGTTCCTCGGCTCCAGGATGGGAGAAGGCAAACGAGGAATTTCGCTTTTGCGCACGCTAGTCGAGGCAAAGAAATTGTTTAAAATTAAGTTCTGGGTTGTTACCTGCCAAAACAACGATCTGATTATTAGGCACGCTGTCATTGTGTGGGACTCCGGATTAATTTTGACCACCAGGCGTTCTTGACATGTACCCGATGTACGATACCCCGGCGCTTTCGCATTTCGGCCCCATCGAAATGTGGCCGCCTTGATTTGATCTCGTGGTCTCGTGCTTAGCAGCGTAACGCCAAAGCCACTAAGCAATCACGGCGGGTGTCGACGCAGAGAGAGAGAAAGAGAGAGCGTCTCTGTTGATAGTGAAGCTCCCCTTCTGGCAGCATGACGACCCGATATTCGAATTTCTCCTATGTACCCTATTTACGAAACAATTTGACTAATTATTGCAGCAGAATGCTCCTTGGACAGCGCTTCCCAATTTCGAATGTGTAGCAAAAATTTCCAACGGGGCCCGGTGAGGCGTCTGCTCGCACAAGTCACGGCCAGTTCCCGACCATGACGACGTGTCCGCGCCGCCGGCCTTGCGCCGGCTCCTCGGCTGCTGCTGTTCCACCCCAGCAAGGCTGGTAGAAAGGGAAGGGTGACGTCTGCTTCACGAACAGCGGCCGACGGCCGAACTGGCCGAAGGCTGGGTAGCAGTCGCTGATGACGTGGCCTCCGGGACCGACCGTGGTCCAGACGGCCTCTTCGGCGCGCTTCCAGCCATGTCGCAGACTGATAAAGGGGCGTGTCTGCGAAGAAAGGGATGACACACTCAAAACTGTCGAGCTCAACGAGTCGTTTTCGAGATCAACTGTCGAGGTCAACTGTCGCAGTGTTCAGCTACAAGCACAATGTTCTATTCCCGGCTGAAGTAGACGCATTTGTACAGTATGCTGTGCGTTAGCGTCTGGGGGGCTGCAAGTTTTGTACGTGTTACGCAAAGCCGCGGAGATCAAACTCGATGCAGAAACCTCACAAGATTAAACTGCGTCTTTCTCAGCCGGAGTGTGGCATTCGAACTATCAACAACAACACGCTGAACCTATGGTAAACAGCTTCTGGTTCCAGTAAGCCTTCATGTGGATGCAAATAGCACTTCTGCGACGCTTCTAGCGCGTGAAACGCGCATGCAGACATGTGGAGCACAACCCCGGCAAAAGGCGGCGGACGTGTTCAAAACTGATTGATATCGCGGATTATGCAATCGTTTCTTTGGCATTACACGACAGTATATCCTTTGCTATCACACGTGGCAAAGATGACCGTCCTTCAATGGAAACAGTGAGCCCGATGTGAAGTATGTCTTATCGTGCATTCTGATACTCATGGCAGTGTTTTCCACCAAAACGGCGATGACACTAGCTGTTATAATAATAAAAAAAAAGACGCGTTTTCACGGCGAAAACTTGCCATACCGTGTGGTTGTCGGTTGTCCACCAAGTGTTCTCCCGCTCCGAGGCCGGCCCCAACGGCGTCAGCATTCGTGCTCTGCGCTGAGCGCGAGCCCAGCGGGCGACGAACTCGACGGGAACGAGCAGCGAGGAGATCGCGGTGCCGATCAGCAGCAGCAGGAACGCGCTCTCCAGCTCCGACAGGCCGATGGGCTTGGAAAGGCCGCGGCTGTCCTCGTCGTAGTCGCGGATGCACGCGTGCGGCTTCTCGCGGTGGTTCTTCAGCAGGAAGCGCAGGTTGCCTGAACTGCGCAGCTTGAAGAAGCTGCGTGTGGGCGCGCCAAGCCGAAGTCGTATGCATATTCGATTCGTATGCACATTCGTATGCACTCGATTCGCCAACGAACGAAATAAGCTCGTCTAACCGTTTCTTCACCGAAGGTGCCCACTAGAATCAGTGTTGACGACTTAGCACGTTTGCCGCTAATGAGGCGGATTTTATGTTACTTAAGGGCCGGAATTCCCATTTAGTGCATAGTGTTTCTTTCAACTGATTTTGAATATTGCTCAGTTGATTAATCTATCGCCCCAGAAAACTTGTTGCGGCACCACGGCCGTCCAGCCTGGCCTTAGTAGACACAAGAGTGCCATTACTGAGCATTGACTGCCAGGCAATGTTCGTCGACTCATCGGTAGTGCCAGCATGTACGCGGTGGCAGTGACAAAGGCCTGAACAGGCAAAACCCAAGGGCAGGCGCGACAGTCAATGCGCAGAAACGTCCTATAATCCATGCTAGGCAACTAAAACCCGCTCTGAAGTGTGCAGGTATAGGTTTATCGAGATCAAATAGCCAGATGACACCCAGAACTTGAGAAGGAAATCTTGAGACCAGTAAATGTGGGTTGGTGTGCAAATGAGAGGAGAGCTCAGATTATGGACGGCTGTGTACTGATACTCATCGTATCAACCTTTGCGAACTGGCGCCATTCTGGAAATTCATTCCAAGCAGATGCGCCTTGCAAGTTCAACGGCTCCAATTCGTAAATTGCAATATATTCTGTAAAGCCATTAATGAGAAGTTAATTAGTGAATGTTTTACTAGATGAATATGTGTTTCGATTTTTCGTGCATGTCAGCTTCTCTGAATAATCCAGCTCAAGTACTAGAATCACGTTTAGGGCAACAGGCGGTCTTTTAAAAATCCGGATAACTTAAAAAGATCATCCCGTATATCAGCGTAAAGAAGCGATCTCGCAGTGGCGATGCTCTCTACGTTTGAAGACGGCCGTGGTAGGTTTCGTTGTAGAAGTTGAAGGTAATTTACTGTGCTGTAAGAATCACTTAATGGTAACGTTTAGTAAATGGCAACAGAGTAAATGTTAACGCATCACTGTCAATATAAAGAAGCATAATTTTACCTTGCGTACATACAGGGTGCCCAACTACCATGCACCAAGGTTTAAATATATGCAAATGCCACGTAGCTGGACAGAACCAAGGTAATGTTGTTTGCCGTCGCTTGCATATACTTGAATTATTTTTTGTATCCCGCAAAATTCCATAATTGGTCTTAATTAATTACTCAATCAATCAACTTCTCAAATATTATAGTTGGATGAAAAGTGTCAATTAGAAAATTGTAGAACAACATGAAAAACTCCGGATACAGCTTTCCGTTGCTCAATACGTGCTACACATTATAGTTTTTTTCCGAGCGTGAAAGAAACCTGCGAATACACACAAAGTACCTCGAGCGGCCAATCGCCCGGCAATTTCGCGTGTATTCGTGGGCTTCTTTCACGCTCAGGAAATACAATTTTGTATAGCACGTACTGA